>NW_017100500.1:0-37206 GCF_001263275.1 Habropoda laboriosa | reverse complement strand
CAAATTTTCTGTTGCCAAATCTTTTAATTTTATTTCGCAAATATCTCAAGTTTTATTTCTTCTTTTCAGAACAGAACCTTTAGCTTCCAAAAATTTCGCTGCAAGAGTGTGCTATAGTAGCTGATCAATCGTATATGAAAAATGAAAGTAGTGTAAAGGGTTAACACGTTCCACGCCATGTGCAAGTAGGTATATACTACCAATGATGCACGATAGTTTTTACAAATAGAACTTCCAATAAGCAAAACAGAATACATTTAGAAAAATATATTAAAGTGACATTTTTCTCTAACCAAATGTTCGTCTTACGAAGGAGAAAAAAAAGAAATGTCAAACCTTCTAAACTGTTGCGAGCTAGTAAAAATTAGAAACACTTATCTTTTAACACATTCACAAGGTACAACCTACCGCTATTACAGCTGCGTGTAGCGTGAATTGAACGAAGATAGATTTACTTAGCGCTACAGGTGCATTTACCTCGAAATCTCCGTTACAATTCAAGAAACGTGTCCTCGTAAAATGACAACATTTAAAGTGACAATGTTCCTTCCAAATTTCAACGAATATCGTACAAATGCTTCTTTCGCAACTCCGAAAAAACAAAGAAACAACGACAAATGTACATTGTAGATTTAAATAAAAAGAACAGTTTAGAACGGTTAGAATCTCCCAAAAAAAAAAAAGACAAAAAAGGAAATGTGTGGTAATGTATCTTCGCTTAAGTCCGTTTTCTATTATTGTGCTGGTAATGTAAGTATGTACCACTAACGTGCCTGGGATTCCTTCGCAAGAACACCACAAACAGAAACGACTCAAAAGACACGAAATAATCACGGGTGAAATCTGTTTCGCCTGGTAAAGAAGAGAACAGCGTGTAAGAAATGACGTTTCCACACGAAACTTACCCACTATCAGATGATTCGTCCCCATGATTTTCCGCGATGGTTTCCTCTTCACTTCCGGTCCAGCTTCATTCCGCGTCACGAGCTTACCCCTACAGTAGGAATGCACGCTTCACACGATTCGCGTAGTTGCATTCGCCCGTTAGGCGATCGACTGTAAAGAGAAAATAAAATTCAAAGCCTCGACGTACCACACTTATCTACCGTTAACCAGTGACCGCTTCTAATTACGAGAGACAAAGTGTATTAGTGCTGAAATAGAATCGTCTGTTTTAGAAAATCGATACTTCACACGGAACCTACGCGTTCCACGAGGAAAACGAATTAATAAATTCCATCGTGTCATCCCGCAAGTTCGTGCTCCAAGTGACGAATATTTGAACGAAAATCCGAGGAAATTGGAAAATTTTAAAAATACAGAAAAAGTTGCGAAACGAGGAGAAGATGTTTTTATATTAGAAATATCGATCTAAATTGTGAAATTCGACACGAACTTCTGGGATGAAATTAGAAATACTCTAAAATTCATTACCACGTAAATACACAATCTGATTTGTCTAAAATAACGAATGAACTGCTGATTAATTCGTCTAGTGTGTAAAAGAAAAATACAAAATATGTCAAGAAGGCAGAGAGAACGGAGGCTTAATGAAAAGAAAAGCAAGCAGCAGGCATGTGTAAGTAAGATAACAAGCAAGAAAGGGCCGCTCGGAGAAATGCATGAAAAAATTGGAGTGGACTCGCGGTGAAAAAGTCGTACACAACAAGAATCATGCTGCGAAGTGAAAATAACGAGTTCAGCCATCGTTCGCAACAAACTTCACATCACGCTCAAATTTGTCACAACAATCTAAACCTATTAAAAAATCAAGTTTACATTTAATTTCTCGATTCGGCAATTTTCTCGGATTACACGATCCTCGACGTGGTAAACAGAAAAGTTGAACGCGGAGGAGCGGTGGTCTCCGACAAATTCCAGTAATTAAAAAATCGGGTCGGTGTATTTTGGTTTTCACGCAATCTTGCGGCAAACAACACTGCGGCACACAAGCGAGCCAACAAAATACCGCATCTACCCTTTCTACGATTCTTGTAGCCTTGCCTAAACGATGTTACATTAAGCATCCTTCTTGCGCACACACAGATCTTACGATTCTCGAGAGTATCGACAAGCTTTCGCTTTCGCGCTATAATTTCGAAGAGAGACGCGAAACAACCGAGGATATGATCGTGCGAAAATTCGATTCGCGAGATAACCGTTCCGATAGAGAGTTAAACTTGATTTCGTAACAAATCTGCTTAAATGGAACGCCGATGTTCCTGGAACAATCGACACTTCGCGTATTTCTTCTTTATGTAACGTCCATTCGACGAACGAAGTACGTGTGTTGTCCGTTAAACACTACAATGACGAGGTACACTTGACGAAAGAAACGCTACTTTAACCGTCTAATCCGTTAAAAGGGATTATCACTCCGCCTTCCGCGCTATGGTTTCCGGTCGATTGTTTGTTTGAAGGGTCATTTATTCTAATACTTCGACCAGGCTTCGTTCTAACCTTCCACGTTGAATATCACGGCGAAAAGAAAGATGCCCGTCGTTACCAAAGCTGTGGACCGGAACAGCTTTGAAATTAACGCTCGATTGGGGAAAGAAAGAAAAACAAGAGTGTGGAGCGACGAGGAAACGAGAAGCTTTAATCGAATCACTCCGCGTCTTCTAATTTGCAATTCATTCCCAGCTAGACGAAAAGAATATAGATAAAGCGGTGATCGTTGTGAAACAACGATCGAGAAAAAGTGTAACACAGAGGAGAAAGGTAAACCACTCGAGGCGGGTAAGTAGTCCTCGGTGTTCTCTGCTGAAACAACAGGCGGCGTATCAAAGCGCATAAATAACAACGTTCAACGAGCCTGATTACCTACTTCATGGAACAATGCGTCGTTAAAGTCTCATATCTTCGAAAATTCTCCCAGTGCATGCTTGAAATAATTCGATAACGCGATGTATATCGATCTACGTGACACTGAAAGTGTACACCTTTGCTAAATAGGAAGTGTACTTGTGACAAAAAGAAACAGCTGCTTAGGGTGCAAAATACAAGCTAGAAAACAAGTATGTCTCAACTAACGCAATACTAGATTTACCTCTGTTATAGACCGACGAAATTTTCTCTTGATCCCTTTTCACACGGACAGAAAGGAAACTCTTTTTTCACGAAGGACTACGTGTATACACACATACGCGCACACAACGAGAGACAGCGACTTGCCAAGTGAGTCGTAACGCTTGATCTAAGGTTTCGCAGGATTTACAAAGTGTCCGCTACGAGGACAGACGATCGTCATCCCGATCTGAATCGTGTCTTCTGTGACAGTGTCGCAAACTCATCTTCCTGCCAGACACATCGAAAGAGGAGCAGCGCAGCCTCCTCCCCTCGATCTTACGTCACTTCTAGGAGATCTCTCTCGAACGATCACCGGTCCCGACGATCCTGAAATAATTTCAAGCGAAAAGATTCGACGTTTCTGACGGAATCGTTGTGGAATCGGATCCAGAGACTACTTGGCAAATAGTGTCGCGCGACGTCGCGTTAATTTCGTTTTCCAGGAAACCGTGGCTGTTAGATACGGTGAAAGACGAGCCGGATCGGAAGTCCGCAATCTGTGCGAATTGAATGTGACATTCGAAACGTTGCTAGATTGTCACGTTTAACAAGGTGGTTGAAAGGACGCGTTTAACGAACAGAGAACGTCGATTGAATCGACCGAGAGGGGAGAAAAATTCTAACTCTTTTTTTATTTACCGTTCTCGATGAAAAAAATCCTAGAAAAGGTAGAAAAATTGTCTGTTCGGAGGAAAGTCGCACACGAGGTTTGTATAAGAAGAAGAAAATGAAAAAAGGAAGAAGAAGGCGAACATAGGGCAAGTGGTTTGTGTCTGTACTTTCGATAATAAAATAAAAACGAGTCTTGTCTTCGAATGTGTTTGCACAACTTGAATGCCCCGGTGGCACATAATTTCGTGCAATGCCTCGAATCTCTTTCTCTACATGCAACCAAGCAATTGATCGACAGGACAATGTGTATGTGTATGTGAGGATCGGTTAAACGGCTCGCTGTCGCGTACGTAAATGTTTGCATGAAGGAAGATGAAATGGCCACTTGATGTACGAGATGGAAAATAGTGGTGAAAAAAAACCGTGCAAGGTATTATAGTGCGCAGCGGCGGGCATTGCATGCAAATTTTTTAAATTCACTCGACTGTGAAAAAAAAAAAAAACAGGATCGTCTGAGGGATGAAAGAAAAATTTGGATAAAAACCGTTCCAACTTTTTGCTTACTCGCTCAGGTGAAAATTGATAAACTTCTACGCTACGATAACAATATCGGTTTCGTTCAAATAAACATTTTAGACATGAATAACTTGTCTTTAGACTGAACTGTGTCGATAATGTTTAAAATATAAACACCTGTTGCTCAAGTTTGGCGTGCGAAATCGTGTATGAATTTCGAAACTAGCACTGACTAATTAATTTTCATATTTCCCAAGTCAACAATTGATATAGAAGAATAGAAAGAAATATTTAAAGATATTTTCTGCGTGAAAATTTTTTTCAAGTGAAAAATGAACGATTGAAAAATAATAATTTGAACAGAATTTTGGAGCACCGTTGAACTTTAAACTTGGATTTTTGTAGGTTTCCATTCTCTTTCACTGGCTTCAGTATCCGCAGCGTAGAAGTATTACCACGTAGGCGTGAAATTATTATTTACATATAAAACAGCGAAGCGAGGTTTTTTTTTTACACAAACTTACGTGAACAACGTTTCACTGAACAATAATCCAACACTGCGTAAAATGTGAAGCAAAATTACAGGCGAAAGATTGAATCTATTCTAGACAAATTAATACGTTTCAGTAGATAAGGGCAGACACTTCCATTCACAGGAAAAAATCGCGTTCGTTGCATGCCTGACACTTATTCCACGTACAACGATAAGACTGCACCAGAGAGGCGAACTTGCTACAAGATATTCGTCGCGTTTTCGTCAAATACATCGCTACGAGATGCAACAATTATTTCTGCAGCGCCCCTCGAGCAACGAAGAAAGAAAGGAAAGATGCGCGAGGACAGAGTAACGAACCAATTACAACGTGGGAGAAAGGTTACTACAAGTGGAAACCGCGTGAATTAATATTAATTAGAACCAGACAGGAAAAACCAGATGGTCTGTCATCGAGTTTCAGAAACACGGACTTTGAACGTTCCTGATGTCACACAAACATATTCGTACGAATTTACAATTTCACAAAATTTATACTGTTCACTGAAAATTACTTATGCACTCGACGTCACGAGAAAAAGAAAATAAAAAGAAAAACAGCATCCCTCGATAAGATACTTTTTTCTTTTCCTTTTCCAACTGTTCGTTTTATGCCCTTGTCAATATACGTACACAACTGATAAGAAGATCCGGAATACTCAACCATTGAAATAAACCGGAAACTCGATGGAGAAGAAGAAGAAGAAGAAGAAGAAGAAGAAGAAGAAGAAGAAGAAGAAGAAGAAGAAGAAGAAGAAGAAGAAGAAGAAGAAGAAGAAGAAGAAGAAGAAGAAGAAGAAGAAGAAGAAGAAGAAGAAGAAGAAGAAGAAGGAGATGAGGCACACTAAATTCCAACCCTTCCGGCAATTCGTTACAAGATCACCGTCACTGTCGTCGATTAAATCAGTGTGTTCCTAGCCGATTTAAATGATCACTGCACCACGCCAAGCATGGCGGTGGACGATTCCACGTAAGGAAGGACGCTGCGGTGTAAGCAGGTGCAGTGGTTGCGACTACGCTAGCGCGTTTAAGCGTCGTTGAGCGTCGCGGCGCGGTTCGTGAAGCGCCACCCGAGTCGCGCAATCGGATAGAGACGAAGTGCGGATCCAGGTCGATCAATATGACGGGTCAGCAGTCGTTGCTTCGTGCTCGGGTTGCGGCAAGTACGCTGAACAACCGATGAGAGAAACACAGAGAGAGGAAGAACAGAGAGGGAGGGACCACGTTTGCGCCGTGGAGTTTCGCCTCGAGCGTTTCATTTCCGTTAAACGCACACGTGCTGTCCCACGCATCTCCAGATCCGTTCAATCTCTGGATCCTTTAAGTTTCACAGGATAGAATTATATTTCTATTACTGTAATTCGTCGTTTCAGTCCTTTTTATTAGAAAGAAGAGTTTATCGTCGATAGGATTATTTTGGACGTTTTATGAAAGTAAAAGTTTATTTCGAAAAGTGTTGGTAATTATTAAATGTAGGAGCTGTTCACAGAAATGTGGAAATTAGAGAGGTTTTACGTGTTATTTATTCGTAGAGTTGGTAAATTTTTGTGTAAATTGTATTCGTAAGATTATGTACCGAGTGGTGAGACGTTATGTGATAAATAATTTTGTCACTCCCAACGTTATCGATGCAGCTTAGACACAGAGTGAGTATAGTTTACTCTGTATTTCAGTTTTCTAATAATATTTCTTTTCTTCACTGGTATTGTGAAAACCGTTTGGTAAATTGTAGTGTTCAAATGTTCGGGTGTAGTGGAAATTGCTGCAAGGATATAAAGTACACCACGATATAAAAAAAGGAAAGGTGAATAAAAAGTTGAATATTAAAAAATATGTAAAATACAATTAAACATAAATTTACTGTTGTTGATAAGAAGGAATAAAAGTAATGCAAGTTAACATTAATTTGCAATACACACTTGGGGCCAAATATCATACGAGAAACAAGTCTGGTATATATAAATATGTACTATAATACTTACCAATAATAGGAATTGTTCATATGATAAACTACTATTCTTAATATATAACAGTTAGTACCGATTTAATAACAAATATAGTATATTTCTAGTGTAATGTGTACCGCCGGTAAGTATTTTTTAACAATGAATATACTGCGTCTCACCTATAATGGTAACAACAGTTAAAGTGACCTCTATCATGTTCTATACGTAGAATAGTACAACTAGGCACCTTGATCAATTATACTCTTATAGTTATAGAATATTTTTAAATTTGCGTATGCATCCGTACTTACATACAATTGTAGTACATTTAATACTTTAGTGTGAATTATTATTGCAAGAGGTTATTTTAATTTTAATTTTTGCGATTCTGGATGTCCGTGGAAAGTATTCGTATTCAAAACACTGAGTGGAATATTTATGCAACTTGTCATTCTCCTATATTTAGAAAGCATAAATTAAGAGTTATAAAAGCTTATAGTTATAAATTTATAAAATAAAAAATCAAACGATTAATATTTTTTTATACATAATCAAATATTTTCTGACAATTGAAATTTAATTTGCACTAAAAAGTGAAGTATAAATTACATAAATATTTATTGATCTTTAGTATCGACGTAAGATAACTTTATTCAAATTTTATCGGTAAGAAGGAAAGAGACGCTGCAACAATAAATTCATGGAGGCGCTCCACCTCGAAGATATAGACGGTGATTTCAGGTAGTAACAACTTAAAGCTGTCAGAGTGATTTTGGCATTCCGTTAAATGTGGATGAAACAACAATAATACAGTTTGTGATGTGTTTGTAAGACCAGTGAAAACAATTGTGATTACAAATAGTATTATTACAGAAGCAAACGAAGCTTGCAATACTAATATGTCTTCCCTCCAAAAGTCGATTTTAAAATCAAAACTACCACCGTCAGGTGTCAATGTTGGAATGAGTGCTAGGTTAGTGTATTGTAAATTATATATATTTAAAATATTGAATGAAATCTTAGTAAAATTGAACTTTTCATAAATGCAATTTAATAATAGGAGTTTTTTCGTATAGATTTAACGGAAAACATTGGAATTCACTAGCATTAACATTTTTATCTTTCTAATCAATAGGGTTAGCAAATCAAAGGGATTTCAGCGTAAAAGAGACTATGAACCAGTTCAGTGGATTCCATATTTTGATCATTCCAAGAAAGTGAATATAGGAGATGATAAATTTCATATTTATACTAAGGGTACAAAAGGACCTACATTAGTATTGCTACATGGGGGTGGTTACAGTGCATTAACTTGGGCAGAGTTCACTGTAGGTATTAACTATTAAATGTATGAAATGCAGAATAATTTGCACATTTTGCATGTTTTAGAAATCAATCATGGAAGAAAACTTGTCTACAGATATTTTAGCAGAGTGAGTAAAATTTTTAATTCGGTACAAGAATAAATTGTACAATGTACATTACATTTTGATTGTTTCATTTGGTTATTAGAGATGTTGCGGCAATTGTTAGAGAAACAACAGAAGATGATCCGATAATCCTTGTGGGTCACAGTATGGGTGGTGCAGTAGCTGTTAGAGCTGCTCCATTAATTCGGAATTTGTATGGATTAGGAGTTATTGATGTTGTTGAAGGAACAGCTATGGATGCATTAGCATCTATGCAAAGCTTTCTAAGATCTCGGCCATCTAGTTTTAGCTCTATTTCTCAAGCTGTGGAGTGGTGGTTAGTATTTATATTTTACATTTTAAGAAAGATATAAATTACATCTTCCTTGTGACTTTTGTGTAAATCTTTTTAGTCAACAAAACTTGCTATTCTAAGTACATTGTTCAGAAGGAAGGCATATTTTTGGCTGATCCTGTACAAACTAAAATGTTATTTACCCCTTTAATATATTACATATTTGTGTTGTATAATCAAAACGAGATTTTATAGAAGAATGTCTCTAATTATCCACATTTTAGTGTACGAAGTGGCCAAATCCGTAACATACAATCAGCTAAGGTGTCAGTTCCTGGACAAATAAAAAAGTTAGTATTTATGTGCATATCACATTCATATCTTATTTTTTCTGTGGTACTATGTATATATTTTGTATTGCTCTAGCATCGAAACCAACAAATTAGCCACTCATGATATCGATTCTCTATCGCAAACAACATGCGAGTGTAATACAGAAACTAAGGTTTCGCGTGAAGATGTTATTCAAGAAGAGGAACCTGTAAATATGCTACCGCCACCTCCCCCTACCACTGCCACTGCTACTAAAAAATATGTTTGGAGAATAGACTTATCCAAGACTGAAAAGTATTGGCATGGATGGTTTAATGGTTTGTCAACTGCATTCTTAAATGTACCGGCTCCAAAGGTATTACTGCTTGCTGGTGTCGATAGATTAGATCGGGAACTTACGGTTGGTCAAATGCAAGGTACGATTCAAATTTACATTCAAATTTATGCCAAATATTATATATTTTTTCTTTGTTTTTTCAGGTAAATTTCAAATGCAAGTACTACCTGCATGTGGACATGCAGTACATGAAGATGTTCCAGATAAAGTTGCAGAAGCAATTGCTACTTTTATGGTTAGACACAAATTTGCAGAACCAGCATCTGATTTTCCGCGGTAATTTTAATTTATAAAAATTTAGATTAAATGTACAACGTATAACATGCATTTTTATATTGATCTATTATTTCTTTATATGTGTTTCAGAACATTTCCTGCTTGTTAGGGTTACATGAAAAGGTACAATGGGTAATTTTGTTAAGTAATATGATTACGAAACATTCAATGGATTAGTTAAAATGAGTATCCTATTTATTTAAAAAAGATATGTTCACAAAATATATATGAATACATGTAAATAAAGTATTATCTCGACAAGAAAAATAAATCTGTTCGACATGAAAAATGTATTTGTTAAAAATAAATTTAAGTATGTTTATACAAAAGACGTAGGTATAAATATGTACAAATTTACGATAGTACTCGCAACGTATCAAATTCGGGTACAAATATTGCTATGTCCATATTGAAACGTTGTGTCTATAAATATACAATTATAGACAAAAATAATGCTGCTTTTATAATACCGTAACATTCATAAATTCAGTTTTTGATTTAAGATTTTTAATTAAAATATTTCACTTTGTTTTGAAAATTTCGTATTTGAGCACGTGCACAATCGCACCATTAATCAAATCCGAGACCCGTTAAATGTTTTATGACAACACATGGAGTTCCTGCACGTCCAGCATTTAACGGAGCAACCTTAAAATATATTATTTTGCAGTACAAATATCTGTAACATTTCCTTAAATATTTTAGTATTAAATAACATTTTATATAAATTTATCCTTACTGCTTCCCATTCGTTAAGATGAGGATCATATGCTTCAACAAGTGTGAGATATTGTTGACCATCATATCCCCCTACTGCCATAAGTCTATCACCAAGCACACAAACACCAACTGCATCCCTTGGAACACTCATTGGTGCTACCATAGTCCATGTGTCTGTCTTCGGATCATACCTAATAATTATTAACACTTATGTATACATTGAACCATTATGTAGTCCTCAGATATGTATTACCTTTCAACACAATCGAATCTACTAGCATTAGGATTACTGGAAGGTGCATCGTGACCACCTAATGCATAAAGACATCCATTTACCACACCTACACCCACACCACCACGTCGTTTTGACATTGGTGCACATGGTGTCCACTTATTTGTATGTGGATCATAACATTCTACAGTGTTTAGACATGAACTTATATCCCTTCCACCTACAGCATACAATCTAAAAATACACGCATATTACACAGCATAATAATGTAATTCTGTGTATCAGTTACTTGGAGACTTACTTATCATTTAATACAGCAACACCAACTGTAGACCTTTGTATAGACATAGTAGAAACTGGACCCCACTGACGTGTTGCTGGATCCCACCTTTCTACAGTATCCAGAAAACTCCAACCATCATGACCACCAACTGCATACAATGGTCCCCCTAATACAGCTACACCTAATCCATGGCGATGAACATTCATAGGTGATAGTGTACTCCAAGTGAAAGTTGAAAAATCAAAACATTCTACTGTATTTAATGTTTTTAATCCATCCCTTCCACCAGCAACTATTAACTTTCTATCAACAATAGCAGCACCAAATTGAAGTCTTCTACCACTCATGGTAGAGATTGATTTCCAAGAATTATCACGTAGCGAAAATGCATCTATAGATGTAGCACCTAATAAAAGTAGTAACAAAATAATGAAATACCTATTTTATTATTTGCCTTTAATTCGTTTACCCTTAGTAGCATCCATTCCCCCAACTCCTAACATATGACCCACTGTGGCTTTCCTAGGTTTTGTACGTCCTGACTGAAGTAATGGTCTACGTTCAGGTAAGAGATGATATTTCAATGCCTCCATTACTAACTCCTGTGCCATTCTTTGATCTTTGAACATTTCATTACTCTCAATATTATCTGCTATAAACTGTGTAAATTCAACAGAGATGATTACTCAAGTTATTGCATAGTTTCTGTGACAGTAGAAGATTATTTTACTCACTGCAGGAGACAATAGAGGTAACTTTACAAGACTTAATAACTTGCTTGCATCTTTTCGTCTATTTTCTGGATCATGTTCCAACCATGTCATAAGTGCCTGAAGTTAATAGTAACAGTAATAGGTCTTCTACCACTTCAAGCCTTGAGTTTAATGAGATATAGTCATTGAAATTGAAAGTTAAATTGACAATATTCTCTCTATAAATAGATGACATAAATTCTTACATGAAAAATAGTTTCTTCTGAAGGAACATTGAGGTCCTCAGATTCTAAAAGTTTGGCAACTTCATTGGCAGATAACAATAAAAATTCTTGATTTTTTGTAACTTCCATAAAATATTTTGTTGTATATGCATTAGCATGATCTAATAAATCTGTACAACCCTGTGTATCGGCAAACATTCTTATCCCTATGCAATTACTTGGATGAAGTTGTTTTCGAAGAAATTGGCCACAAGCCTTAACAACTGGATTCAATTGTAGCAAACATGCTGTGGCTAAAAGAGTTTCTACACTATCTTCCCTTAATTCTATGCAACCTATGTTTAGAAACATACAAATGATTGTATGTAAAATTGATTTTTTACAATAATTTCTCAAGTATCTAAATTATACCTGTGTAACAATAACAGACCAAAGCCCATAATGCATCCCCATCTACACCCTTTAATTCAACTTCATCTTGTGCAGATTCTCTTAAAGAACTAGTAAACATGGCGGCAAAATATTCTGAACCTGCACTGAGTACTAAACGATGTGCTGGAAAACGTCTTTTACCTAAATAAGTAATCAGAAGAATAGATGAATCTTTTAATCCCTTAAATAATATTATACCTTTTGTTTTAAATCAAGTTCAGATGACTCATTGCAGACAATGAGCTACAAATGTCACTTTGAAGACAAAGAAATTTGTTTGCAACACTACATACCTGCAATTAATATGACATCTGTCAATTGTTGATCATGTAAATATTTTTCCATAACTTTAAGACTGTTTTCCGCATGCTTTGTCACACGAAAATTTTCATCTTGCGAAACAGAAATACTCGAAACCATGCTTGAAATACTGTGTTCACTGGCAGACGCTTCTTTGTTCGAGAACAGAAATTCAAGCTCGCCTTTGTTCAATCCCGCTCCGGTATGACTTATTCTCGACATTTTCCCGCAAAAAGGTTTGACAGTTACTTTCGTAATAATTTTACGTTTAATTTCCACAAGGCACTTTATTTCGAGAAAGTAGTTTAATTTTTACGCAGTGAACAGTCTTCTGTGCACTCAAGCTTGACGGCAGCAGAGTATTGATGCCGCGCTTCACCTTGACAGTCGAGATGTGAAACTGGATGTAAACAGTGAATCGCGTTTAGGTACGGTCAGTGACCAGCTCTGCTCATTTCTTGGGTCAGTGCTCCCTGTTCACTAGATTTGTACATGAGGTGAATATAAACTCTATTGAAACTGTAATAAATGATTCACTTATGGTTAAAAGTACCATCGATCATATATTTATATTGCTTGCAAAAGAATTAGACAGAAAAGTACGTCCTTTTTTTTTATTAATAAAGATAGCATGGAAGTAACTGGATTCCTTTCATAATAAAAAAAAATCAAGGAAAAATTATGCTGATATATATGAAAATGTTACTGCGATTTATTTCTGCGTTAAGAATCTGATAACAATGTTACCAACGTGGTCTGTAAATGCTTTCTATAGACAATTATTAGATGTAAGTTGTAGGTTATAAGGTTCCAGCATGTTGCTTGCTTGTTGGTGTATATGTATGTGCATTTGAAAGTGCACATTGCACACGTATGACTCATCGAAAACGTAAACAGTTCGTGCAATGATTCATTTGTGTTAATGTAACTAAGGAGAAACTTTATAAAAGAGAAAATATTAAATGTTAGTTTAAAAAATTACAATTTTATTATATTCCATTGTAAATATACTATAAATATATTTCTTTGGGTAACACTTTTTTTTTGTTCTGTTTGTTTGTTTTAACTAAAACGCATTCCATGATTTCGTAAATTATATATGAATATCAAGACATCGTGTACAGTGTAGTTGATCTGTTTTGTTAAGATTACTATTCTATATTTTATTACATTTTTAATAGAGATATCTTCTTATTTGTAACTACCTATATGTCGAATTCATTACGTCCGATTTTTTTTGAAAATAATAATTACAGACCCGTGTATATACAAAACTGTGCATCATATACTTGCTTTATGACTTTTGGCATTTTACAGTTTTATTTATACATGTAAATACTCCTTGATAAGAAAAGGTACGTGTTAGTCTTACATGTAAATACTTTGCACTATTAAACTTTTCGGCAGAAACGTTACATTTTTACAATTATTTTTAGTATATTAATACTTTATACCTCATACTATATAAATAACAACGACGTCGTTACCATTATTATTACGTATGTCTCGTTCCTAAATGCGGAAACATTTTTCCGTAAAATATTTTACTTTACATTAACGAAGTTAAAACGAATTATTTAGCAGTATGTATTATCATTTACATAAGATATAAAAATGCTAGTATTCTACTGCAGCCTTAAAACGAAAAACAAATGGAACGCACTGATTTCATAGAAAATACTTTACATGACAAAATTCTCATTGTAATATCGAGTATTTGCTGTGGAGCCATAATATTTATATAATACATTATTGTTCTTTAACGCACTATATACAGACTGCTGTCCCACACGTTTGGTCCGATTTCGTTGAGAATTCTGTACTTGAACCTGAGACTGACCCGTAAAAGGGACTTTTCCGACAACAACAAAAGCGATCCAAAAGCATTGATAAATCGCTTTTCTCAGAATCGTCTCTATAGAGACCACTGGACGCTTTGTCTGTGCAAGCCGCGATAAAAGTTTGCAAATCGTTTTTCGGGAAACCATCGCGGTAATAAACTTTGATTGTATCGTAAGCGTCCATTATCACAGAAATGAATAAACTTAAAACCACGTATATGTATAATGAAATGAACGAGTATAAATAGATTCTAGAGTACCACCATAACATCGGTGATTCGAACGATGTCATGGAAAATGTAGCGAACATGTCGTCTCCGTTTATAAGAGCGAACAGACATTCAGAAGTTGAAGCGAGAGATGTGAATTTCATATGATACGGGCCTAAAATTAACCAGCCACAGAACGTGAAACCAGCATAAATGAGAATGGCACATATTAAAAATCGTGCTACTTTAGGAGCAGCTTTTTTCAACGTTAGAATCACCACGTTGTACGTTTTAAAGAAACCAAGGTATCGTAATACACCGAACCAAACGAGCAAATTTCCGGTACCAAGAAATATACTGCACACATTCCAGTAGTCAGTACCAAATTGTTTTCGTTCAATTTTTTCTTTTAAAGCTGAGCCAATAATAATTAAGAGATCATTTACAATAATCATAACATACCACAAATTTAAAAACTCTAATCTTCCTTCAAAACTCAATGTTTTACCATATGTTTTCATAAAGAAATTCATCGTTTCGTATTTCAGTAATTGCGCTCTGTATATAGCTCTTGAACATAAACTAAGAGATAGAGTACAAATAAAAATGACAAGTAAATTGAGTAAAGTCCTTAATGTTGATTCAATGCGATTATTTGTTACGTAACGCGTATCGCCTTTACATTGCAACCTTACAGGTTTGGCGTCTAATGAAAGCAACATTTGTCCATCAAAATCGCGATTATCGAAATTAATTGTTATATTAAACTGATAACAATCAGGTGGAGTCATAGGTCCTGCAGCTTTTAAATTAACAGTTTTCAAAGCAAACTTTAAATGAGCCCTAACAAGGGCCGAAAAATTTATATTAATCTGATTTTCGCGCAATAAGCGTTTCGACGTATCCATTAAGTTGTAAGATTCAGTGGTTATATTTATACAAACTTCTATGATTTCTTTATCAAAGACATAACTTTCATTAAAACCAAATATAATACCTTCTTTATAGTGATATAAGCATAAAACAACAGTATCTACTGAGTTGTCTTCTGCAGTATACGAGTAAGATCCAATTGCATTACTAAGATTATAATAACCATCTAAGGCATAATCAATTGTACGATAGAAATCATCTTTTTTATAAATTGCCAAAGGACCTGTTGCTGGTGGATAAAGTGCAACCTGAAAGTAAAAATCATAAAACATATCACCATTTTTTTGTGTTCATTATTATATTTAAATATGAATTATTATACGTATATCATTTAAAATAAATAATTACTGAATAATACATTACCTCCTGAGTAGCATCCCATCCTTTGAGAAACAGATGTGAGAAAGCAATTCGATTATCCCAAGCATAATTTACATGCATATAGTTGTTATGTGCAAATAAACACAGTTGTACAGTGACCAGCACAATTTTAATGACTTGAACAGCAAATTTATACGGCAAGCGACGTTTCGCTTGCCATTTTTCAATAGGATTCATGAAGAAAAACTTTAATTTTCTGCGCATCTTCCCCTCAGTGAACAGTGTCATATTATAAGCAGATTGTTCTTCTACAGTTAATCGTCGATGACTACAAACAGAAGAAAATTTCACCAGATATTACAAATTATTTCACAATTTTAACTACAATATACAACTACAAATATTATTCAAATGTTTCAATGTTACTTCTACAGTTGATAGTTTTAATCCAACTGAGTTGACACATTATCCACTTGATAATAGTATTACTTTTTATGCATGAACAAAGAATATTAAAAAGTACATTTACTAGCTTATCATACCAAACATGTGATTATTTGTACAATACAGATTATTGGAAAGCACATAGCTCATAAAGTATTTTACTATTTGTTTTATCTGAAGTAGTTTTAACATGTACTTTGTCTTGTTCATGACAATGCACAAGATTAGAAAATAAATAAAAATTTTATTACCACCAATTGAATTGAATCCATGAAAAATAACGTTCCAAAAGATTTCAACGATGTATCAGAAAGATACGATACCGCGTGCAGCATTCCACTATTAACGATGCACCAGTTAACAAAGAAAGACAGTGACATAAGGACGATATTAATATCTAATACCGATTAAAGATCAATCGAGAAGAGACGAAAGACAATTAAACGACGAATATCAATAACTAGTTCGATCAAGGACGGTTAGTATAAACAACGTGATAAACTTACGAACCTTGGACTGACCATATTTTCGTTCAACAATTCATTTTCTCTAGCTAGCTCGTCATCGCTGTCGGGTCCATTACTCCACGTATGGTTCGTGAGAATATTACCTCTGGATTCATCCCTTGTGTTTTTTGTCTGTGACGCTGACATTTTTCGCGGATCGTTTCTTAGGAAGATAGTCGGACAGTTTAAATTGTTAATTCAAAGTGATTTATCCCGCGGAATTGTCGTCCCAGTTTCCGACGGACGATGAAAAGACGAGTTGTTCACATACGTTGATCTGCGTAGTAACACAAGAAAGATTACAAAGTGACATCAGTTTCTACCACGTAACCGTGTTCTGTACGAGAGGGAGATGGCAACTAATGCAACGTACTGGTTCGTAAAATGCAGTGGAAAGTAATTGCAACGATCGCACGCTGCTAACCGCGGCCATCGCAGGCCATCCAATTCATGTATCCAGCTTAACTGATCGGTGCGCTACATCGGCCATTCGTGAAACCAGCTGATCGAGAAGTGGGGACAAGCAGTGGGGAACGCGCTAATTGTTCGATGATCAAATAAAAATATACACTCATAAATATTTGACGTCATTGCTTCTAAATACGTTTGTTCCCAGCTTTTATCTCGTGAAAATGTGAAACAGTGTGTATATATGTGACAGGAAATGCGCACATAGAAGCTCTCGAGGTTGGCAGCTCTTTACTGATAATTACGTTTAACTGTATCAACAGATCGCATCGTTTTGTCTATCGTTATATGTACTATGCACGAGTCACACAAACGATCGAACTATCATAAATATCTCTAAACATATATAACGACAAACGGTTGTCTTTCAAATAAACGTATAACCTCAACACGTACGCATTTACGTCGAATTTAGGTTCACAGCGAGAGGGATGCTGGGAAGGTATTTTCCCGCGTATTTCGTCGCGTCGCAACAATGGCGGAACTTCGAAACGTCAGAAACAGTGTGGGATCCTATAAATTACCAAAAGGCCGAGAAAACAGGAGGTTTTCGAAGTTGAAACGAGGAGAACGCAGAGGAGTAACTACAAGCGTCGTTCAAAGGTAGGTGTATAACACTATTTTCTACCTTTTTCACGCCACTCTGTCGTTACTCGTGAGCAAAGCGAACCGCGTAATATTTCGCCTACGCGAAATTCGAGGACAACGAAGCGTGATCGGCCGATGGAATTAAGCGTAATCAATTATCGAGAGATAATTGTGATAATAAGAAAAAGTGAAATTTCGTTGGGACGATAGCACGCGGACGATGGTCCGCGTGCAGTGATCGAATGACAAGGGGGTAGGTGCGCGCGTTTCTCCATTCGAGGATCGGCGCGCGTTGTCGGTGCACCTTCTGCGCCAGCGTATCGGTGCCTTGCAATACACACGAGCGGTGCGTCCTGCCGCGCGCGCCAACTGCCTAGGAGAGGAAGCGTAGCGACGGAGCCGAGCTAAGCTCGGCCTTCCTCGACCGACCGTAGGCGCAGTCTCTCATCGTCAGTCTTTCTCGTCCCCAGCTCCGAGAGAGCACGCTTTCGGGGTCAGAACTATCTTGGAGTGTGTCTACCTTGTCGCAACCCTCAACTATCCCTCGGTCACCGACCTGTCAACGTCGCTACCGTTCTCTCTCGCTGTTTACGCGATCCTTCTCACCGTGCTGTGTACAGTGTACTCTTGGGGAAAAGATTAAAAAGTGTTCTCTTCGCTGGGTGCAATCAGCCTCTCTCGACGTCTCGCGAGACGAGAATATAAACACAGTTGAGATTTTATTCCCTTTCTTTTTTCCCCTCCCCCTCGTTATATCTCGCGTTCTACATCCCTAGACACCTATTCCACTCTCGTTAATTCCCCGCGTGTTACTTACTCCCCCACCGTTCCACTCGAATCGGACCTTCGCGCGAGACGAGTATACAGAGAAAGAGAGGGAGAGAAGCGTCAGAAGCATGGTGGATCAACAGCAGACGGAGCAGCAACAGGAAGCCGTGCCAAGCGTGGTGGAGCTGAACGTGGGCGGTGTATTTTACACCACTGCGCTCACCACCCTCACTCGGGAAAGCGATTCTCATCTGGCCGCTTTGTTTTCGGGAAAAACGCCGGTAGAGAAGGATGCCAAGGGGAAATACTTCCTGGATCGTGACGGGGTACTCTTCCGTTACGTCCTCGATTTCCTGCGTAACCAAGCGTTGGTTCTGCCGGAAGGCTTTCGAGAGAAGGAGAGATTGAAGCAGGAGGCGAATTTTTACGGTCTGCCCGGCTTGGAACGTGCCATTCTCGAAAATGGCAAACCTTCCGGTTCCTTCACTTCCTCGGGGAAGAAAACACCCGGATACATAACACTCGGTTATCGCGGAAGCTTCGCGTTCGGCCGCGAAGGTCTGGCGGATGTGAAGTTCCGGAAGCTGTCGAGGATCCTTGTATGCGGCCGCGTCACACTATGCAGAGACGTATTCGGGGAGACGTTGAACGAGAGCCGTGATCCTGACCACGGTATCACTGACCGTTACACCTCCAGGTTCTTCCTCAAGCACAGCTCTATAGAGCAAGCTTTCGACATGCTTCAGGAGCATGGGTTTAAGCTGGCCGGTAGCTGCGGTTCCGGCACAGCCGGCGGCAACTCGGAACAATTGAAACCTGGAGTGGACTACGAGGAGAATCGTTGGAATCATTACAACGAGTTCGTCTTTATCCGTGATTAAATAGCAATTCCTCGTTCTTCCTTGGTCTGAATTAGATAAATCAAGTCGACTGTTATATCTGGTAATAGTCGGTGTCCTATCGACACACGATCCACGAGATTTCATTCCAAAAATCTCCGAATTTTCCTTTCTGTCGCCGATACAGAGAAGTTGGCTTCCTTCAAGATGTTCCCTCTTTACGAACTGAGATCGCAACCGGTAGGGTAAAATAAAAGGAAAAGAAACCAAAAAAAAGAGTAGATGAACTTTTTTCGTCGTAACACGAGCATTGTGTGCATGTACTATTGAAATTCATCGAGCTATACATAGAACGACAATGTCACGCATCTCTCTTTCAACGAAAAATATACTCTTCGCTCGTTTCTTTCTGGGTCTGGAAAGGTTGTCGACGAAAAGAGTCACGTAACGGTGTCGTTATCTGAACGAAGTTGCCTCGTTTGTCAAAAAAAAAAAAAAAAAAGAAAGAGACAGAAACAGCGAGAAGAGTCTTTGTCGTAATTTCGCGAGACTTGTGTTCTCCAACACGTGTACAACAGCGTGGTGTTAAACGTCGGTCGAAGACACTTCGTAGATGAAACAAAGCCGAGTTCATCTTGCTTAATTCAGCGGTTAATTGGCAGTGCTGGAAAGACCAAGAGGCAACAGAAACTTGAAAGGATGATCTTCGGATCTTTAGAGAAGTTTGTCTCACCGTTTTCGGACCAACGAAAGAGGAGCGTGAATATTTGATTCACCTGTGAGACAAAAGCTTCGACGACAAATATTCAGAAGATACGACGAAGAGATTGGACAATAGGAACGATCAACGTTTGATCGTCAGATTCGAAACAAGATCAAACGGAAATTCAAAAATTTGTTCATCTATATTTCATGATTGACCATCGTGATTGACCATGTTCACTCTCCGAATATTATATCATACTCTAGTCTCGATCGAAAAACCTTCACCACCGGAAATATCATCTGAAACTTCGTCGGTATCGAGGTTCAAAGACTCTCGTCGTCTAGGAAGAACCGGTGCAAAGTCTCGAAGAACCGAACGATGCTGCGTTTCGTCTGATTTTTCATCTTGCCATCGATGCGTACCGCGAGAAAAAAGAAAGGACGTCGAAACGATGTTAAAACTGGTATCGAAGCGGTAGAAGTATCAAGGATTAACAGGTTGCCTGATAGTACTCGAGCAACGCAACTCTCTATCAATACGTACCATTATCTCATCCGCCGCAGGAAGGAAAGAACGAAGATTCAACTTCAAACAACGCTGGTCGACTGTTCGAGGTTGAACTTGATATTGAACAGTTTGCTTGCGCCGCACTGGAACGAGCCTCGTGTGTACGTATCGTGAAATGTAGATTGTGTGTACGTACAAGCCAGCAACGGTGTTAAACACATGTCGAGCGAATATAGTGTATACAGAACGCCTCTCTTAAACACAATTCTTCGGTAGAGAGGTGACGACACTTGGTTACTTCGTTCTCGCGTGCATAAAATCGTAACGGTGTGTAAGTACGTACACAGGAACAGGTTCGTTCGATGTGTCGTCACGTTACGAAAGTGTAGATATTCTCTCTCTGGTGTGTCTTTGATCGCGTAGAAACTCCAATTCTTTTCCCCTCTTCTCGGTTGAAAATCGTCGAACGTGTCCGGAATCGTTCGATTAATTCACGCGGCGAGTAAGAAGTTGATCCTGAAGTTTTCGAACGAGAGGAGATCGGTATTCGCGTCGGTGACCGGCGGTGAAACTGAGCGAATCCGGCGGCGACGTATGCGACGGCAAGACGCGATTTCGATTATTTAGAACGTTTCAGTTCGTCCTCTTCACTCCGCGAAAACGAGCGATTTCTCTAGTTAAAGCGGACGGGACACAGGTTATAGGATACGTTGTCTCTTGTATCTTTATCGCGGTACGATTATCGTCGCTGTTCGATTTTCTTGTCTCGATTTCAAGAGGTTCTTGTAATATCTCCAGATACTTGATTCGGTTGAAAAAGAAGAAGGAAAAAGAAATCGTTTGACGTCTGTTCTCTGTAGAGTGAAAAAGTGTGTAGAGGTAGTAATCTCGGTGATAAGGTTAGCGAGAAGCGAATTCGTGGTAACGGTAAACAGAATGTTAAAGTGGATTGCGTAGTTTAGCCGGTACACAGATTTTTCGTCGAGATTCCCCCCTGTAACGCGGGCAATTTTTCAGGATGAACTGGCGCGATCGTGTCACGGTCGAATACATATGGTTCCGTTCAAGAAAATTCTAAAACGCTAAGAAGAGACCGGTGTGTATGCGCGTGTGCGTGCGTGCGTGTGCGTTTGGTCCGCGGGAAGAATTCACTCAGCTCGACTATCTCCGATGGCGTGTTCTTTATTTTTCATTTGAAAGTTAACGCGCCACGGATAAGAATTGATACAGTTTTCTCCGCGCGATCGTTTTTCCTCCTCCTCCACCCCTGCAAGCGAGACAATCTTATCACCGGCTCACGCGAGAACGTAAATTCCTTTCTTCCAACACACTAACTCTTATTAGATCTCGAATAGAATTATTTACGACGTCGCAGTTCCCCTTCGAATCGTTTACTCGCGGGCCCACGGTTATCGACGGACCGTTCCGTTCGAGACAGACAGCGGCCGCCGAATCGACTTGCAAAATAGGCAGCGGAGGAGAGAAGGTAACGGAGCAGCGTCGAATCGCAAATTCGAACATCTCGAAGTCAAATGTCTCTCTCTCTCTCTCTCTCTCTCTGTTCGAGAGTAGCAGAGAAGTGAATGATAATCGGATTCAGTTTCACGCTGTTAATTCATCGTCGATAGTCTCGGTCCTCTCTCCCTTCCAATCAAAATCACTCGTGGATCATTCGAATCCGTACTATGTATATACATACATAGGTCTGATATTCTGTTAACGTGTTCACCGGTAAGGTTAGACGAGATCGATCTCACACAGGTAGAGATTCCCTGTTTTCCGGGATTTTTCATGGTACCCTTGATATCACCCATCTAAGCTCGTGTATACATGCATAAAACAGACCACGGATAGGCATCGGAACAGAGAGGGTTGATTCAAGGCGCCTGGCTCTTCCATCCGGAACACTGGAAATTCGGTAGGAGTAAAGCGGACCTTTTGTGCACTGACGATTGCACGGTTCATCGATAACACGGCCGACGTGTCAAAGGATGCAAAGCCACGGGATATTCGGAGGCAGGAATTGGTGAAATTCGACGAGCGAGCGAGCGACCGAGCAACGGATCTGTACAACGGTTCGGTACATCGCGAAGGTTGCACACGCTCGTCAATCTTGTGCAAAATTGTAAAATGTCACTTGCACCTACTGGATAATCGTCGCGAGACGTCTTTCGAAATCATTCAGACACGATGTTCTCTAGCGCAGTCCAAGGTTGCTTCGAACGTCACCAGATCTTCTCCCTAGGCACACAGCCTCCTCTTCTTCGAATCGCACGAATTCGCGAGTCTCGTGTTATAATTTTCGCACGACGAGAGGAACACGTTCGCACGATCGATACATCCAGGTGCTTCGTAGAGATACGAATGTGGGTGGCGTTGTATCGAACTGTTGTGATTATGTTCCCCGTTCGAAATTTGACATATCATTGTCGACACCTCTTATCTGACTCACCGTAGAATTTAGGGACAATAAACTTAGTGGTTGTTTAATTAGCGCTTAACGAGCTGGACATTAACTTTTAACGCGTGAAGTTCCTTGAAATGTTTCATTGTACAATTGTATGCTATAAGTACTTCCATGGATTACCTGTTGTATGATTCTCTTCGTCTGCTAGAGATCCTTAACTCTTTCGCTACTTTCACAGCTCTGTTACTCGCGTTTTAAGATAGCAGGTATTTCATAGAAATTTGGCAAAGACGACCGTAGCGAAAGGGTTAAGACGTTCAAGAAAGTTTGGAGTAACGTTACAGTGGCGAATGATCGGTATTACGTAGAATGTAAAAAATGCAGCAGATGGAACTCCAAACTGTTTCGGTGGCCGGATACTTCCCAGGGAATTCCACGAATCATGCAAGTCCAATTGGCCACATTCCCAATTCTGGTGTACCTGGTGTGTCTCGTGTCGAGACAGGCTCGAAAGGATCTTCGATTCCTTGTGAGTCTCGATGCTATCGGTTACTCCGGGCATCTTCTTCGTAAGCGGGCACCCCCTTTCATTCGAAAAAATAGCGTTGCGATCGTGGATATCGCAATGTTGCACGGAGTCGACGAGAGGAGAACCGCGAGGAGGATCCGCGCGAGATCAAGCGGCCCTAATTCGTAGATTATAAGCGGCGCATCGCGGTTCCGTTCGCCTGTGAAAGGAAATGAGCCTCGAACGAGCAAATCTAGAAACCGATCGAACGAATATAACTGGTTTAACAACCGCCACTCCGCGTGGAAGGCAGCAGCGATTTTTGCCGCGCCACGTCCGAGCGACTCTTTTTCTTTCCTTTTCTCGTTCGAAGCGAATTCGGCAAACGTAGAAAGCGAGAAAGTCGCGTGCACCCTTGTCGAACAAACGGCGACGAAAAGCGAACGCTTGCGACGCGGGCATACGGCCAACATTTCACCCCGAGGTTCTCGTCTGTGACGAGAGGTAAATCAAATCATCCGTGGATTTTTTCTTTTCGAACCAAACTGCCTATCAAATTTCTCCGCTCGCGAAAACCGCGTCAAAGAATTCGCTACCTTTCGCTGCTACCACGTGTTGAGAAACTCGTAACCGACGTGTGTTTATGGTTGTTCGAATAAAAATGTTAATTTCAATGGCGAGGAGAGTAAATGGTTTCGAAATTGAAAAATACCCTCGTAAATTTTCATCGAGCCGTCGGTGTATTTACGTACGATAAGAATACAGAAAAAAAAGAGAAGTGAAAAATTGGCGTAACACGCTTTCCGATTTAAAACGGCGGAGGAAACTCGAATTCCGCGCCCTTATTTCCGCTTCTACGTGTTTGCTGACGCGAGAATTCACTTCCGCCCGAGTTTGTTCGTCGAGCACACACGCGGCTTTTTAAGGGTGTTAGGTAGCGTGTAAGACGATGCTACACTGTGACGATACTGAATCATTGTACATGTATATACATAAATCGAGAGAGGAAAAATAAAAATGGATGATACGACGACTGAGTGAAATTATTTTTCCTCGGGGTTTGTCCCCCTTCTGCGCTCTTCTATTTTTTCCTTTTTTTTTTTTCGCTTCCTCTTTTTTTCGTCTTCCGCGGATTGAATGTAAGCCGGGATCGTGAAATAGGGCGAATGATAACACGGGAGACGTCTGTGCCGCCTCCGTGTACACTGTGAAGCAATTTAAATAGAGGCATGACGAGAGCAATCTTCTCTATCGCTTTTCCGAATATATTTTCATTTCAATTATTCTTCTATCTACTGCAATTTAACACTTCGTTATATTTAATTTCAACGGAACAAGTATACTCTTGTGTTTTTTTTTTCTCGTATGAAACAGAGAGCGTAACGCTGCATAGACTAGTAAACTGCCGCGTCGTTATCGTACACGAAAAATTGATTGAAACGCGCGATTCATTGTATTTTTCTTTTTTCTCAATCGAGTAGAATTTGATTCCCAGCTAAATTTAATTAAATCCTCAATTACATCAACACCCAGTGTTTTTTTTATTCTTTTTTCTGTTTCGATTTTTGCCGTGTACGCGTGTTTGCAAAACAAACGAAAAGCCTACAGTTACGTTTCAATTTCGCAGCAACACGTACTTCTGATCCGCTGTGCAAGCGTAAAACGATCAATATCTTCTCGCGAACGTTTTAATTAAGTAATTTAATTGAACAACGATCAATTACAAAAACTGATACAGACGCCGATTCTCGACGAGCGTGATTTCGATGGGAGAAAACGCTGGGATATTTGTTTCACGAAAAAGAACGCGTCAATTAGGAACTTCTATTCTAATTCCAAATACCCGGGGCGGCGAGAGCTTTGGCAGTTTTCAACGTTTCCCAGAACTTTCTCCGTGTTATCCCAGCCACCTATTATTCTAATCTTTCCTTATTAGTCCTGCGTCATTTAAATCCGTAAACTTTACTCTGACAAATCGTCCCACTAGAATCCCAAATATTTCTCTAAAAAACCTTAATACTCACAACTTGATAACTTCTGCGATATTTTTACTGCAACGGAATTCATGTGCCTTCCGAAAGATGGAGAAAAGTCGCCAAAAATTTTCTTTCATTTTTTCAAACATCGAATTTTACCGAAAAAAGTAGAGAAAATTTTCCTACTGCTTGATATTCTCGTGTCGTTACGCGACGATACACGTCCGACGTCGGTTTATCGAAAGTAAACCGAAAAGTCGGACAAAATTGGGCGAAAACAAGTTCACCGATATGTCGCGTGTGACAGCGGTTATTTGCCAGCAATTTTTCCCGAAACGATATATATCTCCCGTGAAGCGGTATGTTTTACCGCGAATATACACTCTGGGACGATAATTTGTGTGAAAAGCAAGGGACACGATGTCGTGGTAATGGCGATACGTATACCATAGCACTCCCAAGGGGTCACGGTGTCTAAAATACTTGCCACGGTGAGTAGAGAAGTCTCCTCGTGAAAGAGGAGATTGCACGTTAACGAACGTCACCTGAAGCTGTCGGATATAAACTTGATTGGCTGTCTGAATGAAATGCGCCAGCCACGGATAGACTTTCTGAAACCGTTGCTGCTACTAACTACGTGGAAAGCAATCTGTTGCTTAGTTTCCATTCATGAGTCTCTCGACTTGCAACACCTCTCGTGCAAATGGTGGAATAAATATCATCGACATAAATGACACGGAACCTGGGATCCTTTACAACGATCATTAACGTTGTATTGTGCTGGCTGTGAACCGGGGGTCCGGGATATTTCCGTTTTACAATCGAATCGTTACAAACTCTCCAGATCGCAACTGGTTGCGTTAAACAAAAGCGATTCACCACTCTCTCTCTCGTGGACGCGCTCGTGTGCATTAAACTGATTAATAAGGTTGCACTTCTTCGCAGATCATTCGATAAATTGCTTTCACCTTTAACCCTTTCTTTGTTCGTAATCGGATCGGGCCCCTTTAACGAAGGCAGTTATCGCGAAATTATTGCATTGTTACGTGTGAATAGTTGGCTAAATTGCAGTGAATGTTAATTTTCTGGAATTTATCGGTGAATCGTGTAAGTTAGACTAGGCACAGATGGAAGAATTAATCTTATAAACAACGCGATAAAAATCTTGGGGTAAATTGCATTGAAAATCAATTTTGTGGAATTAACTTTTGCAAATTAGATATACTATAAAGATCTACCGTTTAACAGTATTCAAGTTAATTTGTTATTAACAAGAAAAAATATTTAATTTTTTTCTTTTATCACGTTCCAATATGCTAAAGTTTTTAATACATTTACCCAGAATTTAATAAAATAAGCGAACTTGCAGTTAGCTCACGATTCCCCATAACCCACCAATCCATCAGATTTATAGACGTAATATCTTCGAAGCCTATGCCTCAGCAAGATTTTACGCTGATACAACACGCAGGCCAAATTACCAATTTGAGGAAAAAGGTAGCAGCATTACCTGGCTGTATCGTAAAGCGTAAATCTCCGTTGAAAAATGACTTTTCACGGAAACAAGACCGATACGCGATCTCCGTAGGTCATGCAAACCTTCTATTTATCATCTAACATAACCTGTCGATATTTCCTACTAACCATTAATTGCGCGATATCTTACGTACGATCACGCCGAACCAACACACACGAACAGAGAAATATGTATTATTTCGCAGGTACGCAAATTGTCGGATAGGTAGGAGCCCAGCTGCTAGCTGAATACCCGAAATTCCATTTCTCCGGGCTTCCCACGATTCATTACCTCGAATTTCCTTGGTCGGCTCGATATTATCCCCTTGGCATTTCTCAAATGCAATCCTCCGACGTTTCTCCAGCAGAGAATCGATCGAATCGGATAATTATAACGGCGCGGTTACCGGTTGCGGTTTCAACGACGATTACACGAGTGAGAATATCTCTCCCGTGGCTTTCGATGCAGCTGTACACCCAAAACAGTGTCGCGGTGTTCACGAGCAATCACGTCGATGGAAATCGTCTGTCCTTCAAGTAACCATACGTGCGTGAAGTAACTGGCTACACGCGTATACGAATCGATCGCTGTAGAACGTTAATTACACCACCTCGTAACACGTCCAGTGTCCGCTCGCAAATAGCTCCGCGATGTTTACCTGGACCAAAGGCACCTATTTGTCTACGCTGTTTTTCGTTGTACTCGATTAAAGGACCTGTGTTTCATCCCCTTTGTTGACCCGCCAGGGCCGTCCTGTTGCTCTTTGCCTTCAATATTTGGTCATACAGAGAAACGTCCGACGAGGAAACTGGCAAATTTCTGCACTTTGCTCGGCAAAGTAACTCGTTCTCGTGTGGAGGAACGGTCGTGTGCACTGTGGTTTTGTTCCTGTTTGTTGCAAAGTTGTAGTAAAGGATACAGCAATCTCTCGAGAGTGTGTGTTTGCAATATTTATAGATACTCGTGGTGTACGATCTTTTTCGCTGAGCGTAGTTTGTTAAGTATGCACGCTGGAGAAGTGCGAAACGGAAGGAAGGTTCGAGGAAGTATGCAGATTTTATTGTAAATCAGAGATCGTAATTTGAAAAATTCGGAGATCGCGAGAGGAGTGTTACCATTAGGGTAATGAAAGGAAATTAGAATTGAACAAATGAAGTGTCACGCGACTCGGAAATGGCTGATGCGTTCCGCAGAGAACGAGAGAATAAAAAATCGTGCTCGTATTTCTTCGTTAATATCCAATGTGCTCCGCGTGTCAGCGTCCAGGAATAATATCGCGGAGAAATTGGCCCTTCAGCTGTGAGTGGCCGCCGCTAAATTACTTTTGCAATAATTACTCACATACTCCAGACAGACTGGCGGGCACTTCGTTAACGAGAACAACCGAAAAAAAGGGGAAAAAAGGAAGATAAAAAATCTTAGGGATCTCAGCTAGTTACCGCGTCAAATTGTCGGAGAGAGGGAGAAAGGTGAGGCTGAGTTAGTCTTTTTTGTCTCAAAAGAGAAATCGCCTGTTCGTTTTAATGTTGTTTGACGCACACACAAAAAAAAAAAAGGAAAAAAGAGAAAAGAGCCGAACAAAGGTGTTCGTTTGGAAACGAAAGGGCGCGTAGGGAACGTGGAGGTTGGCACCACGGGGGTAGAAAAGAACGGCGAATGAACAGTGGTTGACGAGTATTGTCGCAAGAGGTAATTGTGTTTCGGTTTGCTGGATCCGTCTGGTTCGATGGTTCGAATCAGACTGAATGTTCGTTCAGTTTGATCAATAAAAGTAGCGCGCAGGCGTCCTCGACGGCTGGTACATGAAAGCCTGCGAGAGAGTCCTTGCCCCCGTATCTGTGTCTGATCAGGAACGGATAGATGATAAAGAAGAAGGGTGGATCGCGAGGGATGATGTACATCGGTGATATCCGAGGCAGACGAGAAAAGAAAAAAAGGACAGGATCGCGTGAATCTGGTCGCGGTCTCTCTTTTGTTACTGTACGTGGCGATGTAAAGGGGGTAAAGGGTTGCTCGATTTCGTTTCGCACTGTATGGCCAGTAGTAGCGGCGTTGTTCCTTTTGTCTTCGATATTCCATCTTTCTCTCGCCACCTCGATGCTTTTTACCCTCCCTTTTTTCCTCTGTACCCCTTTCTTCGTGACCCAGCCATTCACACAAAAGGAATGGTTTGTTTTGTCGCGGGCAAGACATTTCTTTTCCACACCCTTCTACTACTACTCCTCCTCTTCCTTTTTTTTTCCCCTTTTTTACGAACGTGTTTACGTCAGTGCAGCCAATGACTACCCACCGCCGACATTACCACCCTGCTGCAATATCGCGCCGGGGTTTTCATTAATTTCCGCAATGGGAATTCAATTTTCTCGTTTTCCCATTTTCACGTTACCTCGCGGAAAGAACGACCGCCGGTTTTGTTTTCCACCGGCGCAAGCGAGGAGATCGTTCTGTGATTGCCAGACATTTCCATTCCACCCTTAACGACGCGTAAGGCCTTCCCTTATTGCCCGACATTCGAGGCGCAAAAATTCGAGGGAGAAATATCCGAGGTTATTACCGTCGTCGAGTGACCTCTTCTTGGAAGTAAATTTATCACTGGAAATATTTCCCTTTGTTGCCGTTCATTTTTTATATCCAGAAGGGTGTAACTCGGCGTTTTACTTTATCTCTGCGTTCTTCTTCTCTTTCTTCTTTTTTCTTTTCTCGTTTCTTCTCCTCGTCCGTTCGCCACGGATGTTAATGAAACTACTTTTCGCGGCGTGATCATCCCTTGTCAAATTTTCAACAGGCAACTGCTTGTCGGCGAAACTTTCGCGTATTCCACAGGGGGACACGATAAATTCCGTTCCGGTTTAATGGTATTTAGAGCATTAAGTTTTGCCGCAAGATTGCAATTTTGCTTGACGTCGCG
Organism: Habropoda laboriosa; assembly: GCF_001263275.1. Lineage (NCBI taxonomy): Eukaryota > Metazoa > Arthropoda > Insecta > Hymenoptera > Apidae > Habropoda > Habropoda laboriosa. The sequence goes on along the minus strand of NW_017100500.1, from coordinate 7,532 downwards.
CTTGTCGTTTCCTAGCCGATTTCAATTTTACTACGCCTCCGTTTTACCTCGTCTTTCTGACGTTTGTAAATGCCCACAACCTTTACCCACAAGCTGTAAGTACTAAAATCATTAAACCTGCCCGTCTGCCTGTGTTATTGTAAAAGAACATATGAAACTTCGTAGCACCGTGTCCTCGTTGTAACGCGTACAGAAAAAGGCTCCATAAAACTTTTACGCCCTTAAGAAAGAAAACATAAAACATTCAAGTTGCCTGTAACGCGAACCATCTAAAACCAAAAACACTGTGAAATATACGAGTGGTGTAAAAAGATATTGTACGTTCTGTAGGAATGAAAATATCGCAACCGATCAAATGTCGGCCAATCTTTAATAAACGCTCGGTAAATTTGGGCTTGAGAAATGTTGGTCTAAATGTGGGTCTAAAAAATGTTTGTGCAGTTTTCAGCAGAAATTTATTTTCTATAAAAGTATCATTTTTGTGAACTCTGTGCTAATTCACTTATTCTTTACTTATTTTTAAACCTTTGCAATTCCACTGTGGTCAAATTCTGTATTTACTTTTTCAATCTCTGCAATTCCACCGTGGTCAAATTCTTTATTTATTTTTTCAATCATTTCAATTCCACTGTGGTCAAATGCAGTAAAATACAAAAATATCGGAAAAAATGTGACAAAAAATAAATATATTCACAATTTTATATTTTCAAAAACCATTACTAAGTATTTCGTGTGGTCTAACAAGGGAGGAGGGTTTTATGTGAAGTGACATCATGAGTTACCGCAGTGGATCACAGCAACCCCAGCAACACCCCAGCTGGAATCGCCGATAAACTTATCCGGAGTACGTAATCTCGTCGAAATTAATTAATTTCCCTCTGGCCGATACGGTTGGAGTGAAATTAACCGTTGATAGAATTTATTTTAAGGCATCGTCTCTCCCAACCCAAGTGTACGCGCTCTTCACCGCACAATAGCTTTAATTTATTTTACAGCGTTTACATAACGTTTTATAGCGGCTACGTGATAGGATCAGTTGGGAAAAGGTTTGTATCGCGATAGGGGTAATGGCGACACACCGGTGTGACCGGCTAACACAATAGAACAACAAAACCCCGCGCGCGCGATCTATCTATCTTCGCGCCGCGTTGCGTTTGAATAAACGTATTTTCGGGGGACGCGTTTTAAAAAGCGGCGAGCTCCTTCATCGTTGCGGTACAATCTCGCGTTATTTACCCTACCAACGATTCGTGTTGACTTTTTCTGTAATCCTGCGCTCTGTTGAACCGGGATTGAAAGGAGAAGAGTGTTCCGTTCGATCCTCGTGCACACGCTCCTCCACCTCCGCGACGGGATTTCCTGACCCGGAAAAAAAACTGTCTGCCTCCACTCGTGGAATATCCAACTTTTATTAAAAATTCTCGCCCCTACCCGCCGTGTTACATCATGGAATTACACGCTCGCGGCTAACAATCCAGCATCAGCTGCGAGACCTGGGTCGTTTGCGCGAATGGAAATTAGAAGATTCGCGGAGGGGAAAAATAATCAGCGACACCCGCAAGAGAGATTTCTTTCCTTTCTTTTCCCTCCAACGTTGAGAACTTGAATGGAAACTTCTCTGTCTAAATGTCGCGAACGTTTAATGTATGTACACGATGTTTTTCTTCCGCTTCTCTTGCCTCGTTCAGAGTGGGCAGCTTCGATTTTACCAAGTTTAAGGGGGATGCTGTGATGTATTGGTTATTTAAAGTATCGGCTGGTAGGTGTTACGGGTGAGTTATTAAGGTTGCATGAATCGCTACCACGGGTGACTACCTTTCCATTGGTCCTAAGTCAATACGTTTGTTCTGTCGTCGCGGTTTCTTTCGAAATTCTTAGTCACTCTGTTTGGTTTGTCGCTGAAAATCTGATTCAGATAGGAGGTAAACAGAGATTCGTTGCGAATTGATTTCAAACGTTACATTTTTTAGCGAGACTGCGTGGATGCAACAGTTCGGTGTTTTTCTTGTTTGAATGTTTTATCGAAAGGGAAGACAGATCACGATCTTTCTTAATCGAAATATTTATTTTGGATGTGTAGGATCTTTTGTTAGTTCTTGGTGAGTATAATGGTTTATACTTAATTTTAAACTTCCTCCAAGTTTTTGAAATATGTGCTTAATAAAGTATGTTGGATTAAAAAATTGAAGTTCAAAGTAAATGACTGTGTAGGCTGAGCGGAGTAACATTTTCTACTTCAAACGAAATGCTCTCCGCATTGCAGGTTTTTCGTTTAAACAAATGGTACTGCACAATTGGAGAGTTCGAAACTACGTTTCCGGTATCAAAAAGTGTACATGTTCAAATTTCAATATTTATTGGTAGAAAATAATTTCTTTCTCTAATTCACACTTACAACCGTTTAATTAGAATAAAGAAAGGACGATTTCCGTACAACTGATACTACCTAACAATGTGTGAATAATTATACACTGACCTAATAAGTGTGTACATTTGCTCTCGTTAATTCCGTAATCCACTGACCATTATGTTAATGTACGATCTCTGGATTCGCAAGTAGTAAATTGTAACCAGTTAAACCATGCTTACAGAATAGCGAATTTTGCGTTGAATTAAATGAAGCGCGTCGAATCGGTTCGATCGGTGGAAAGTTAGCGGGTGCTCCGTTTGCCTCTCAAAGCACACGATGGCCGTGCAAATGGGTGGATTTCCCAAAATGAATAATAAACGTATCGCGTACTATTCCCGCAAATCCTCTCGTGATGAGGTTCACCGTTCGAAAACGTTTTCGATGTATTCGGAAGATCGTGGAAAGTGGCACTCGTACAGTAAGCAAGCCTCCTCCTTCACGCCATTTAAATGCGTTTCGTCGTTTTCGCTTGAAAATTCCGAGATCCTCTTTCATCCAGCCGCGCGTAAGTACAGTCGATCTTCCTTGGAACTATATTTAATAGGATGACACCAGCCTTCCTAGCTCTCTGTTCGCACTTAAGCCTAATGTTCCTCGCGCTAGGGTCGCGCCTCTTTAATAATAAGATTTAATCGAGTTCGATCGCGTTCGTTCCTCGCGTTTCTTCCATCGCTGATAAGAAGCGACGGTAAGAAATCGAACGAAGATGAAAAGAGTTCCCTCTCGTCGAAAAGGAGGGAGGATCTTTGCGTTTCTCAATCTTCCTCGAAGGCGAATTCAATGGAAAGTACGATTAATTAACTCGATTAAAGTAAACGCGAATCGACGAGGGGAAAGAAGTTGAAGTAATCTCGCAGAGAGAGAAAGAGAGAGACGAGATTGCGATGCTTCCACTGAGCACGTTAAAAATAAGCATCTTCTCCGCACGAATTATCTCTGTCGCGTTTAAAACGCGCCCCGGTATATTCGGGGGAATTAATTCGAAACGAGAAAGAATGCGCGGGCGAAGTAAATTTTTAATCTCCCGTTATACGACGTTAAGCTTCGCTTGCTTTTCCAGGGACCTCTATTTCTCCCGTAAACCACTTTCCTCCTTCTCGTAGCGTCTTCTAATGCGTCCAAGAGCGGAAATAAATAAAGCAGCTTCCCCCCAGGTGAAATTGACGTGAAGCGCATTTTTAACTCCGTTCTATGCTCTATTTACTATACTATGACTCACCCAAAAGTTTTTACTTTCAGTTTAAATCCGATTTGTCTGACAATTTTTTCCACATACTTTACGTTCCTTATTGCTGCGATAAACCGTAACGCACCGCTATAATCTCCTCTCACTCTTAAGTTCAAACGTGCAACGTCGTTTTATTTACGCTAATGTGACGTTGATCTACCGCGCCCACGGGGGGGAATTTAATTACTACGAAGGAATTCCGTGATATTCCATATGTGCACACACGCTGTATAAAGTTGCAGTGAAGATAAGTCAGGAACGTTGCTCTACGATTTCACGTTCGAGCTCGTTATAGTTCGATGATGCACTGCGTGGCATGATTAGTCCCGACTATCTCCACATTGCGAGGCTTGTTTAATTATTCGGACGCCAGTTAACGCGGCGTGACCTCGCTGGGGTATAAGGTCCTCCAGGCGAAGTTCACCGTCGTCGCTGGGTATATTTTAGTCTCTGACAATCAAGAAAATTAATTCATTTGCCCTCACCTCGGTGAGACCGAGCCGGGGATGAAACGCGGCGGCGGCGGCAGCTTCTTTTCCTCGACGCAACGCCAACCCACCGGGGCAAACACGTTAAACAAACGAGCGCCGCGGTTGTTGCATAAAGCTATTTCATGGTGAATGTCATTCTATATTTAACAAAGCGGAGGTCGATAAAAAAGGGGTCAAGCGTCATCTTTTTTTAACCAAGTTTAACAGTGAATGAAGTAGCCACGCCGGTTTTACGCTCTACCGTGTTAAGTGGGCTTCATACTGTTTCCAATTTTATTTCGCGTGATTTCAACGGACCGTACCGCACACACACACACACACACACGCTTTGCATAATATCGTCGTGAGTACGACATTACCATCGCGACTTAACGTTCTCTCGTTGGATTTGCCTCGAGGCAGTTGTACAAAGCTACCCTCAACGTCTCTTTCTCGTTATCGGCGACGATGGAAATTCCGAGGTGCGTGAAGCACCGAAAAACGCGGCAGTCTCCTTTAAAACGAAGACGAAAGTGTCGTATCTGTCGTCTACTACCAGACGAAACTTTTAACCTTTCAGCAACGAGTTGCTCTACGTGTTTCCGCAGAGTTTAAACAGACGTTGCAAAACCACGTGTTAAGCTCGTGAGAATTGCACACGGTGAAATCCTTGAAACGTATGTAGAGGACCTGAGTAACCTTGCGTTATTTGCGTCCTCGTCGTTTGGCCTCTGTTGTTCCGTTGCGCACGAGAAAAGAGAGAGAGGGAGAGAAAAACCGAAACCGAGCGAGCGAGCACGGGTAAAAAATTAAAAAAAAAAAGGACGACACACGGGCTCGGTTGAGGGTGGTTTTATATACCGGTGGCGATGATTTACGAGTTTTACGCGCACCTTCAGCCTCTATCTGTTGCCCGACGGAAACGAATAAAACCGAAACAGCGCGCTACTTTATGGCCATTAAGACGCTGTTCACGGCGACCTATATTATTTCATACGAAAGGGATCATAAATGCCACGGTATTTCTGGGGATCGTTCGTTGCGTACCTATATATTCTTCTTTCCACGGAAAAGCGAAGCGGACCGTGACTTGCCGGCAAGTGGCGATAAATTCGCGGTGGAAATTACACGTTCGACGGATTTCGTTTCGCGTAAATTAACGGCTTGAGAAGTGTCGGTGATAATTCGCAGATAGAGAGAGATAGAGAGAGAAACCTGTCTGTCTGTCTGTGTTAGAAAGGTGTGCGCGGCAGTATGGCGGACAGAAACGGACGAAGTCGAGATCGATGACGGTTTCCATTCGAATAAGACACAGCCGATCGGTCGCCAGTCCCATCAGAATTTTATTGCACCGCGCGTTTTCCTTTGCCGTTATTTACGTCAAAGGGGGATTCAATTACTCGGAGTACCGGGTTTTACAATTAAAGAGTAAATTGCGCCATCGACGGCTCTCGGATCAAGTTTGAACAAAAGAGCCTGGAGAACGTGGACCGAGCGTTCTTCTGTGACGAGGGAACGTAAACGGGGAAAAACGGTGCACGTTAAACGGAAAAGAGCGTTATTAAAACGAATTGCACGTTCGGGTACGTTTCAGAAAGAACTTACGGTCTCTTGGGGAACGGCCATTCAGCGAATAATGATAGTTTCAAGTTTCATTATCGAGAGTAATTGAAGGGGATCGTTATGCTGCCATAGTTTTCTCGAGGAAGCGTGTCGTTGGGAGTTTCGTATGCTAAGAAACGCGTCGTTTATAAAACATCTGTTCGTTGCATGTGAATAATTTTCAATTAAATTCTTTAACTAAATTCCATGCAACGAGAAAGTGCAAGTTTTATTAGAATTTTAAAACGTCACGTTAAAATATTTAATTAGAGAAAAATCTCTAGGGTCTTTAAATTTTTCTTACTTCAATCTACATTTCTACGTATTTTATTCGAGTGTTCTTTTCGAAAAATTCCTTCACGCGGCACGTTTTAAAGAACGATCGCTCCTTCGATATTACGATATAACCAATTCAATTTATTTTGAATTTCATATGAAGAGATTGAATATCATATCGTAGAAGTATCCTATCGCTATCATTTTTACGTCTTCCCGTACTGTAACGAGTCCTAAGTATCGAACGTAAAATCACCCTGTAACACCACTTCCTCGAATGTTAAACTGTCGCTTAAGCAGAAACCGTATTCATCGCGATTTTTCTCGTCTCGGGGAGAGTTTAAAACGAGATGCGCAGGAAAGTGTTTTAAAATACGAGAAACGCCTACACGTTCGTCCATTCGTGCTGCCATTTGGAATTAAACCACGGAGCAATAATTCGCCGGTTATCGAGAAGTTGCTCGCTCCTATTTCGGAACCCGCATCCACGATGATGGATTACTCCGCCGTCCATTATTTCCGATAATGCGTCATAATTCCTTGGGACGAGGCTGCAGAAACCTCCTCGTGACGCCAGCCAATTTCCCGTGAAACGCACCGTCGAAAGTATCCGAATGCGTGCGGAACTCACGGGCGAAGTTGAAGTGGATGGTAAGAGAGATTGAATGCTCATCGATTTCCGATCAACGGAGATCGAGTGGATCCATGGAGATATCAGAAACACCAGGCTTCTCTTCTCTCTTCCTCTCTCTCTTAACGTAAAAGCGAGACGTAGGGCAATCTCGTAATGGGGCCAGTTTCATCGACGTCCCTTTCGTTTTGATACGAACGAGTCTCACCTTGTTCGTTCATCGTCTGCTGCACATATCGTCTCTCTGTCTACTTAATATATTCCCCCTCCAACGGATTACAGTATATTCTCCACAAGTGTCTGACCGCAAGGAAGCTAAACCGGACACTCGTAGAGTCAGGGACTACGTTTTCGAGCCTCGAACAAGGCCAACAAGGTAGACAAGGACAGCGAATAAAAGATAAGAATGAAACTTCAGTCCAGGCAACCAAGCGATTTAAATATCAACTTTTTTAATTTTTCTGATGAAAATGACATAAAACACGACATAATTTGAACAACATTTACTTATTAACACGTTCACTGTCACGCCAGATTTACAGGTTGCTGTCAGGCGGCCAAAATTCTCGTATGTATTCCGAAAACCGATTTTTAATTGCGAAACACTACTGAGACGGTTTAATTTGGGGCAGCCAGCTCATATTTGAGCTGGCAATACACAACACAACTAACTACTAAACCAAACCACCAGAAAAAAACCCATTTTTGTAACTCACTGTTCGCTGATTAAACAGCTGAGCTCTGCAACGTGGATTTGACTGCATTTCCTCCTTCCTTCCACTCAGATCGTCATCCTTCCTCTCAGATCATTCCAGTCCCTCGGTGTTCATTTTCCAAGACTCACAGACTCAGAAAGTGTGAGTCACTGTGAAATGGACGACGCGAAAAGTACTTCGAAACGCGATTTATTTCAGT
>NW_017100499.1:9698-9982 GCF_001263275.1 Habropoda laboriosa | reverse complement strand
CATTTAGCTTTAGGAATTATTATGAACGTCGAAATATTTACTTATCTGTATTTGCCCCCACCATCGTAGATAAAAAATTCGACCCCGGTGTCCAATAAGCATAGCAGAACCGTGCACCATTTAGACGACGTGAATCGTCCCAGTATGTTATGCGAAGGTCGCTAAGAAATACTATAACCATGTGCGACAATATATGTGTATATTCCCTTCGTTTAACAGTAACATTGGCACCGTTTGAGATTTGAATAACAAAGCACACCTTTATATTCGGTCCCAAAAAAAGG
>NW_017100499.1:0-5860 GCF_001263275.1 Habropoda laboriosa | reverse complement strand
AGTGTGAGATATTGAAGAACCTAGCACACATTTGTATTCGGTATTAAAAAATGGTAACATTTCGTAGGTCACATTTAGTTTTACGATTTATTTTTAAAGTCGAAATATTTAGTTATCTGTATTTTCCCCCACTATCGTAGTTCGTAAATTCGGCGCCGATGTCCTGAATGCATAGCAGAATCGTACTCCATTTAGAGTACGAGTATAGTACAGGTACGTTACGTGAATGTAGCGAAGAATTACTATCTCCAAGCGCGACGTTATATGTGTATATTCCCTTCGTTTAACAGTAGCAGGGCAACCGTGTGATATATTGAAGAACCAATCACACCTTTTTATTCGGGATCAAGAAATTGTAAGATTTTGTTGGATACATTTAGCTGAAGGAATTATATTAAAATTCGAAATATTTAATTATTTGTGTTTTCCCCCACATTGTAGTTCGAAAATTTGATGCCGATGTCCATAATGCATAGCAGAACCGTTCGCCATACAGAGGATGAGAATTGTCCCAGTATGATGTGCGAAGGTCGCGGAGAACTACTATAACCATGTGCGACGTTATATGTGAATTATCGCTTCGTTTAACAGTAACACCGGAACCGTTTGAGCTTTGAATAGCAAAGCACACCTATGTATTCGGTACCAAAAAAAGGAAAGATTTCGTTTGTCATATTTAGCTTTAGGAATTATTTTAAAAGTCGATATATTTAATTATCTGTATTTGCCCCCACAATCGTAATTCTAAAATTCGACGCCGATGTCCAAAATGCATAGCTGAATCGTACTCCATTTAGAGGACGAGAATCGTACCAGTACGTTACGTGAAAGTCGCTTAGAAACACTATCCCCAAGCGGGACGTTATAGGTGTATATTCGCTTTGTTTAACAGTAACACGGGAACCGTTTGAGCTAGTGAAAAAACAAACCACAGCGGTGTATTCGGTACCAAAAAAAGGTACGGTTTCGTTGGGAACGTTCACTTGCAGGAATGGTTTTTAATGTCCATATATTTAATTATCTGTATTTGCCCCACAATCGTAGTTCTAAAATACTCGTCGAAAAAATGTTTGAGACATAAAGATTTCTTACACCATGCGCATTTAATTATTGCCACGTCACCGCAAATATGGCATCTTGGTTCATTTTCAACAGAATAGCAGTATTCAACAGGATTCTGGAATGCATTTGGTTTTTCATCTATATATCCGGATTTATACCAGGAGTATTTAATAAAATTTTGGAACCTTGGCGATGAAAATTGATTGTGGACCAGAGATTGAAGTTTGATTATATTAATCCTAGCGTGGAGATTAATGTCGTGATTTAAAATGAGAACTATATCGGAAAATCGGCGGACGAAATTTTTCCAAGTGCGGAAACCGTAAACATCCAGTGGTTGAACATACTTTGTTCCACCTTTTGGTATTATAAAAAGTTTTACATTTTTACCCTCGGGAGTAACTTCGTTCAGTGTCTTCTTTCAGTGACCATTCCAGGAATCAAGAATTAGAACTGTTGTGGGCCCAGTATTTGCGAAGTAAATCTCTCTTAACCAGGTCTTGAAATGGTCCGTAGTTAATTTTCCTGACTTTGAAGCTGCAATATATACATTGTCAGGGCGAAATAAATGTTGTTCCACAATCGGCCCGAAATGTCCTGTACTCTCTTTGAGTACAATAAATAATGGTGACAGTAATTGTCCATCAGCTGAAATGGTTGGCTGGATGGTGTAACTATGAGTGGTGGATGACACTGATTGAACCCCTCCTTCTACGATTTTTATACCTTCTTCAGCCAAAGTGCGCCCTGAATGTAATTCCAAATTAAAACCACTTTGATCGGAATTGTAAACATTGAGTGGTTCATTTCGGGCTCTATATAATTTTACTTCATTCACGAATGCGCTGCATTGCAAATGAATATCGTCTTCTCGATTTACCACATTTGTGGTTACAAATCTGGTAATTTTTCTGGACACTAATCTAAACGTCTTTTTAAAAGTATCTAGCCAAGTATGTCCGGCTTTAAATGTTTGTAAATTTTCTATATCTCTCTCTTGTAAAGCCCATCGCCGTAGATCTACTTCATGCACAATTACTCTTAACTGCCGAGCTTCCATAAATTTATTAAATGTATACTCTGCAATACGTTTTACCTTTTCCTCTTTTGTGCCACCCTGTTCAACTTGTAAAGCCCACTTACGAAGCATTCTTTCGGATTTCACGTGACGGAATTTGGAACGCACGGTGTCTAATTTTAATCGCTTCGACATACCGCTGTTCCAGTACGCCACAGCTTTCCTTTTATATTCGAATGGGATGTATTCCTTATTCGAATGACATACAACGTTTTCTTCGTACATGTTTGGAACATTCGGTGTCCTATTTTCCTCCTCTTCATCTAACCAGTTCAAATCAGCATCCTGAATTTCTTGTTCGATAGGCGTCCCGTCCATTTCAACACACGTTTCATGTTCAACCAGGAATGCTGTGTCTTCGACACTTCTTACAATTAAATCGAATAATACATCCCTTAAATATTCTTCTGCGATATTAATTGCTGTGGGTCCCTGATTCCACTCAACAAACGCAGCAGACAGTAAAGTTATTACATTAATAGCATTAATATTTACCATCTTTCTGAATACTCGCGTTTTATGATCGTTAACAACTGAACTGTATGGATGACCAACAATGTTCTACACGCTTATAAAAAGCTAATTGCAATATATATATATATATATATATACCTTATCAAACGTTATCATACGTTATCACGTTATCAAAATGTGCAAACTCCAGTACAATATACCCGTTTTATCATGTTTATTACAAAAATCGTCACGGTTTTAAAGAATGTTAATAACAACAGAGATAAAGATGCACATATTAATCTCTTTTGACAAGTATTTTTATTGTGCAGATTACACAGAATGCTTTCAGTGAAGATTTACATAACGTGCGCAAACTGCATGATAGGCGAGCCACAAAAATTACAATATCCATTCATTTAATTTGCATATTAAAGCAAGTATGTCATGAGTTTAATAAGTGCATCTTTATCTGTACAATTGTATACTGTATATTGTATAATTTAGTGCAAGCCTACAGTGCTTCATTAAAATCAAAGTTAGAACGGCTAGTACCATAGTGGATGTGCGCGCAATATGTAAATCATCAAAATCTGCAAAACTGTAAGAGGCAATTTTAAAATGTTATATACTAATGGATTTGGAATAAAATGCTCGTCATTTTTTGTCATTATGAAAATTTCAGTGAAATGAAAAATTAAGTTAATAAATTTTTTTTTGTTATAAACAAACTGTATTTTGTTAAATTTTTTAACACCATGTTATTGTACATCAGAAACAATTACCCTCGCCCATTAACAACTTTTTCGTATGTCTTTCCGTTTTCGAGGTAGACGTTTCGAGCCAAAACTTCAAGGGGGGGTTTAACCCCTTAAACTCGAGTTACCGCAGCTAAAAAAAAATACGTGTCGATTATTTTTGGCTGCTTTATAAGTTTACAAATTTTCATCAAAATCGAAGCCGGAACGTTGGCGAACGTTCCTTGTTAGTTCTAAAATACGACGCCGCCGTCCAGAATACATAGCAGAATCGTACGCCATTTAGAGTACGACAATTGCCGCAGTATGTTCTCTGATAGTCGCGAAGAACTACTATCCCCTAGCCGACGTTATAGGTGCACATGCACTTCGTTTAACAGTAACACGGCAACCGTGTGAGATATTTAAGAACCAAGCACAACTTCTTTTTCGGTACCAAAAAAGGTAAGATTTCGATGGGAACATTTATTTGTTGGAACTATTTCTAACGACGAAATATTTTATTATTTGTGTTTTCCCCCACATCGTAGTTCGAAAATTCGACGCCGGCGACCAGAATGCATGGAAGAACCGTACGCCATTTAGAGAAGGTGAATCGTCCCAGTTTGATATGCGAAGGTCGCTAAGAACTACTATAACCATGTGCGGCGTTACATGTGTATATTCGCTACGTTTAACAGTAACAGGGCAGAGTTTGAGCTATTGAAAAAACAAAGCACACCTTTGTATTCGGTATCAAGAAATGGTAATATTTCGTTGGTCACTTTTAGTTTTAGGAGTTATTATTAAAGTCGAAATATTTAATTATCTGTATTTTCCCCCACATGCGTAGTTCGGAAATTCGACGCCGATGTCCAGAATGCATAGCGGAATCAAATACCATTAGAGTACGAATATCGCCGCAGTATGTCATGTTAATGTCGCGAAGAACTACTATCGCCTAGCCGACGTTATATGTGTATATTCGCTTCGTTTAACATTAACACGGCAACCGTGTGAGCTATTGAAATAACAAACCCAAACTTTGCATTCGGTACCAAAAAAAAAGGTAAGATTTCGTTGGTCACATTTAGTTTCAGCAATTATTTTTACCACGAAATATTTAATTATTTGAATTTTCCCCCACATCGTAGTTCGAAAAATGGACGCCGGAGTCCAGAATGCATAGCAGAATCATAGTCCATTTGGAGTACGATTATCGTACTTGTGCGTTACCTGAACATCTCGAAGAAATATAATCTCCAATCGCGACGTTATATGTGTATATTCGCTTCTTTTAGCGGTTACACCGGAACCGTTTGAACTTTGATTAACATAGCACACCGTTGTATTCGGTATCAATAGAATGTAAGATTTCGTTGGTCACATTTAGTTTTAGGAATTATTATTAACGTCGAAATATTTAATTATTTGTATTTTCCCCCACCATCATAGTTCGAAAATTCGAGGCTGACGTCCAGAATGCCATTTAGAGAACACGATTCGTCCCAGTATGATATGCGAAGTTCTCGAAGTACTACTATAACCATGTGCGACGTTATATGTGTTCATTCGCTTTGTTTAACAGTAAGGCTGGAACCGTTAGAGCTTTGAATAACAAAGCACACCTTTATATTCTGTATCAAAAAATGGTAAGATGTCGGTGGATACATTTAGCTGAAGGAATTATATTTAAAGTCGAAATATTTAATTATCTGTATTTTCCCTCACACCGTAGTTTCTAAAATCCGGAGTCGAAGTCTAGAATGCATTGCAGAATCGCACCCCAATTATAGTACGAGTATCGTACCGGTACGTTACGTGCAAATCGCGAAGAAATAGTGTTTCCAAGCGCAACGTTATATGTGTATATTCGCTTCGTTTAACAGTAAGACCGGAACAGTTTCACCTTTGAAAAACAAAGCACACCTTTGCATTCAGTACCAAAAAAGGTAAGATTTCGTTGGGAACATTTATATGTAGGGAATATATTTGTTGCGTGAAGCGCCCTTTTTCCGACTCGGGTGTCGGAGTAACGCCGTGATGGTGGAATTTCCTGACTCGTGCGACTTTCGTTGATCCAGGAGGGAAACGTCCATTTCGCCGGGCAACTTAATCGGCCGGCGACTTATTCAGTTCTCAAGCCACGAGCTTCAGATGGAAGCTGCTTGAGTCTGGACGAGAACGATCGAGTTTTTTTTGGGTGTACTTGTGTTGACTCTCTAAACCACATCTTACCTGTTCGATACATCGACAGAAAAAACCTCGAAATTCCGAAAACTATCAAACTCGCAGATCCACGATTTCATAAACCAGGTCCAATTGATTTAATAATAAGGCGCCGGAATTGTTCGCGAGTGAAATTTTGCCTGCTGAATTAAATTCGTGGTAAATATTAACGTTTAATATTTAATTATCTGTATTTGCCTCCACCATCGTAGTTCTTATATTCGACGCCGTTGTCCAAAATGCATAGCAGAATCGAACGTCATTTAGAGTACCACAATTGCCGAAGTATGTTATGTGAAAG
>NW_017100498.1:248866-251340 GCF_001263275.1 Habropoda laboriosa | reverse complement strand
TTTCTGTCTGTCGCTTCGCGTTCTCCTTTGAGTTTTTCAAAAGTGTTCGCGCTCACGACTATTACCCGCCAAATTAATATTGGGTAAGTAGTTCAAAAGTTTACTTTGCTCGAACGTTAGCAAACCTGCGTCACGATGCGATTGACGACTTTGTTTTAGACTCAAATGATCGTTCGCGATTCGAAAACTATGGTGTCTCCTCGTACGGTTGGAAACTGTGTGTCTGTGTTGTTCACACGAGAGACATTCCATTAAATTCTTGTGTTATATGGATTTTTATAAATTACTTGTGAAATCCTATTTAACTTGACGAAGAAGAACGCGTATGCTTCCGTGGGGGCCCCGTCACCCATATCTGGGTGACGTGGCGACGAACGTGTTAAAGGTATGCCTCATGCCTCCCCAAATGTAGAATTTTAAAACAACAATTCTAGCAACACTTAACCTTAACTTGAAAGCAACGAGAGTTGTCACATATGTGTAATATTGAGTGTATTTTCACGTAAAATTAATGATATTTCACAAAAATCAGTACACAGTGACAAAAACCTTATATAAATGTAGGAATAGAATGTTTTAAATGTATCTATCCGTTTATTACAAAAATAACGAGACGACAAAAACAATACAAAACCGAGACAGTAACATACACCCACACGCCGTAATATACAAAAGATCGTAATCCGTAATCGTAATCGTTTGTCGTAGCCGTAATCGTATCGTATCGTAGGACTCCTTCGTATCGTGATTCTCGAGCAACTGCCACTCTCCCGCACGCGCCGCGGGCACGTCCTTTTATCCGCGCGTCGGCCAAACGTTCTTGACGTTCCCTTTAAATTTCGTACGTTTAAGTCAACAGATTTAACGCCCGCTGCTCGTTTTTGCGGATGCCAACGTTTACTTCTTTAGCCGCGGTGTATGAAAACAATCCCGCGATCATAATACCGTCGACGCTCACGCATGCACACACACATTCATTCGCACGCGCCTATCGGGTGTAGGAGAGTTCAAGAACTGTTTCTCGTTCATGTTTTGAATTTAACGCATTCGTGAACTCTCCTATTAACGCCTGCTTCCTACATAAATGAAGTAAAAACTTACGTTTTTCAGCACGAAAATGCACTTCCTTTAATAAAATAATTTCAGGTTAATAAATTTGCTTGAAACGATCGTAACCTAACGCGATCTACAAAGAGCACTCTATGCTGAAGCTCACGCTTCTCTTTTGTATTTTACGTGGGAAATATAAAAATGTATCAAGTTTCCCCTACTCTGCTGCTCATCTTTGAACGCTTGTGACTCGAATAATATTGAGAGAGAACTGCTTAATACTGAACACAAAGCGTCTTTAGACTGTCCCTAACGAGATACGTTTATCAATTTATTTTAGATTAACATTACGAGAAGAGCGAGCCGCCGTCGACACGAACGAATTTTTTACTCAACCTAATACATTAAGTTTTGTGCAAGTTGATTTTGCTGGAGTACTTCCCGTGCGATCTTGATTGCAACCGCATCCTTCCCATTGAATTTTTCAACTACCTATTAGCATAAATGAAATATCTAAAATAGGATTTTATTCATAACCAAAATAAGTCAAAATAACCAGTTACAGGAATTTAAGAAATCCTTGACAGACCTTTTCGATCTTGTCAAAATGGTCACATAAAATAATGCTGCTTCGATCCCCATGTACCTCATACTTCCGGTATTCTTCAATACGAAGGGTTGCTTTTGTAAAATTCTTTTTCACAGAAGATATTAGTTTGTCAACTAATGGGAAATGGGCTCGTACTTCTTGAGCAATTCTATGCAAGCCATGAACTAAACATGGTACATGTATCATGTTTCGATAAAACTGTTTTAGTTTTTTTCCTGCGTGTATGGTGCTGCATCAGTTGTCAACAAACGAACTTTCGCTATATTAATAAAACGGGATATAGCAGCATAATTTGTTTCTTCTAATTCCTCAGAACATAATAAATGAGGAATTGTTATTTCATCATCGCAGAATTTTTCTATTACCAAATTTGCTACGTATTGTCGTATTTTATTGGTGGTCTCAGTCACAGAAATCCATACATAGTGGTTTTTTATGTCTTCTCTGATTGCTTGTGCAATAGAATTATAGCAATCATTTTGTGGCGACAACAAAGTAAGGGGATCGCGCTGCAACTCAATGCTTTGAGGGCGCTACGCGGCTCAATGGCGCGGGTGCGGCGCGTTTATACAGGGTGTCCCATAACTCCTCGAACACCCGGAAATGGGGGGTTGCTGGGGTGACTCTGAATAACTTTTTCTTTTTCCAAAATCCAGTTTGAAGCTTCGTTTTCGAGTTATTAACGAAAAACACTGGCCAATTATAGCGCGCGTAGAGCCCGCGCTCAGGGACAGAGAACAGAGGCTCAACCGCGCGCGATCGAACAAATGCGTACGCGTGACTTCTCGGTTCTCGATAGCTGTCAAAAAAATTT
>NW_017100498.1:247428-247803 GCF_001263275.1 Habropoda laboriosa | reverse complement strand
ACTGAACCACCACCATGTTTGACAGTAGGTACAATACACTCTGGCAACATTTTTTCTTGTACAAATCGGCGAACAAATATCCTTCGGTGCGATCCAAATATTTCGAACTTGAATTCGTTAGTCCAAAGAACCTGACCCCAGTCCGTAGGTGTCCACTTTTTGTGACTTTTTGCCCAATCCAACCGCATTTTACGATTTTTCGACAAAAGCAATGGTTTCCTCACTGCTATACGGCCATTTAAATTTGCAGCTCTTAGTCGCCTTTTATATTGGATTCGGTCTACTATCATTAAGTCCTACACGAATTTCCGAGGCCGTTAGTCGTCTGTTTCGTTTGCAAATAATATTTATTCTTACATCTTCAGCTCTCGACGT
>NW_017100498.1:238423-246726 GCF_001263275.1 Habropoda laboriosa | reverse complement strand
TTGCACTTCGATTTTCAATACTAATTTCTATTCTTTTTGCCATTTGAAAGTATTAATGTAAAATTTTAGCTGCTGATTACGTTTCAACGCCTTCGTTCACGAGAATGGTGGCAACGTATAACAAATGTCTGATTTATACATTTTCTGGGCCCCCGGACCAGCCAATTGGAATCTAATATTGTAACATTCGACGCTTATTGATAAACAAAAGAATCGCGAATTCCTATATAAGGCGAAAACAAGGATCTTTCCAGGCAGTAGAAAAGTTCATTCCGAGCGTTGCCTTAAACTGAGTGTATGAATTATACAAGTATTATGGACATAAGAAAATGCTGAAATCTCTTAAAGTATAATTCAACTTGTTAACGTTTGATATATTAACGATGGATCATTCTAAAATTTACCGGTATATTCGATTTTGATAGAAATCGGCAAGTGATTCCATACTTTTGGCCAGTAGTGTATATACGCATGTATAACATTTTGGTAGAAGTATTTAAATTTAATATAAGTAACAGTTTCTATCAACGTTTTGAAAAATCTTATTAAACGTAAAGCAAACAATTAATGGATATTGTAATGAAAAAAGTAATACAGCAAAAGAATCAAACGCACAAGTCGTGACATAATACTTCATAGTGTTCTGCGGTTCCTTAATAATTTCGTTATTATATTGTTGTTTTTAAATAACAACACGTACTCTCAATATAATACATTTCTTAAATTTACTTCCTTCTAAATATTGTACATTACCTTAATATTTGATTTTACACTTTTATCTTTGGTTACAGAATTATATGCCTGGATTACATATTTCATTCTTTTATTACAAAATTAACCAGAGAGCCTATGAAAACCTTTCCTAAAAATAAATTAAAAAAATAAAATCAACCATATTTTCTTACTCATCACAATCGTATTTATCATATTTACAGTATTTACATTCTTCAAATATTCGTTGTGTTTCATTAATATGTACTTGAGTGAATACAAAAATACAAAAGATGTAGAAATTTTCAATAAATCTGCGCAAAGTATTATTCTGTTGGAATTATTGTATTCTTCCCATTTCTTCTTAAATGAATACAAATTTTGAAACAGTGTACTGTAAATTTTAAAGGTAGTTAACAGAGCTACTTTAAACACTTTAAAATATATATGAACTACTCTTTAATCCCTCGTATCTTTTTTTTATTAAAACAACAAAACATTTTGAAGATTTTATCAAGTTTATGCATTGAATTGCATTGAAGTCGGCGGATGTTGACCAAGCTACAAAACGGCGTCAAACTGTGAAGGGAGTGGGGTGAAATTGTAGGTAGAATGTGGCAGCACAGTCGCTGTGCGTTGCTCAGTTCACGCCGAGTCGTCACCACGATCGAGACGTTTGCTGTATTCGTTGGAAACACATTCACGCGCAAAAACACTAACAGCGGGGGGAGAAATAGAAAAGAAGAGCCATCTTTTGGCCAATATCGTGTTGTGCAGTGAACACGTGTGCGTATAAGTTTGCCCCTGGTGATCTAGACAACGTGGGAAACGTCCGAGTGAATCTTCCAGTGTTGTACAATTAATTTGACACAGAAGAAACGAAGTTCCTTTTACGTTTTCAAAGCCTGTTCCACATTGCCCATTGTATCATTGAAACTTGAATTCCTGAACGTCTCTTTATGCACCACGTGTTACATTACAAACTTCATACGTAAGTATTACTATATAGATTTGTATGTGATGAATTTTTTACTCGACATTCACCAGAAATAGAAAAGAAGAGCCATCTTTTGGCCAATATCGTGTTGTGCAGTGAACACGTGTGCGTACAAGTTTGCCCCTTGTGATCTAGACAACGTGGGGAACGTCCGAGTGAATCTTCCAGTACAGAAGAAACGAAGTTCCTTTTACGTTTTCAAAGCCTTTTCCACATTGCCCATTGTATCATTGAAACTTGAATTCCTGAACGTCTCTTTATGCACCACGTGCTACATTACAAACTTCATACGTAAGTATTACTATATGTAATTTTTTACTCGACATTCACTGTTAATAAATCCTTGTTTTATAATATCCAGTCATACGTGTGATACAGTTTATATTACAAATCCTACGAAAGCAATTTGTATTCACACCGTATTAACAGTAGCCTATATTATTCTTCGATGCAAGAAATATTCGATTTATAGACAGCTGTTCAACATAAAACCCACCACGAAGGACAGTGTAAACTACGAATCAGTATAAGAACTATTGAATTACATAAAGTATACGAAATTATACAGTACATCGTGAGCCCATGCGACCTTTATTTTGCCGTAGCTAATAAACCACACCAGCGGTTGATGGGACTATAAATAACGAAAGGGAAAAATCAGGTTTTACTTGTATTAAAATTTTCTTTCAACTGTATTTTAGACGGTTACAAAATACAAATTTCGTATATCTTAATTTTTTCGTCGGATGGAATATTAAAGCAGGAACAATCAATACCAACATACGCTTATGGTCACGAAAAATGTGATAAGCAAAGAGTTAAGATAACTTTCTTCGTAAATTAGGTAATTATTCGGTGACAGAAAAATAGCAGGGATTCGATAGTTTAATTCAGACAGAAAAATATAATAGAATATCGACTCGCTTTCTTCGGTGCGCAACAGAAAACTGACTAAACAAAACAAAAACGCCAGGGGCCTCAGCGTCGCCGCGCAACGCACCCACACACACACACACGGTAGACCGACATCGATCCCATCGATCCAACATTCGGAATAAGGGGTTCTTCACCGATTTCCATGATTTTTGAATATGTTGTCAAGGACCTCTTTGTGAACAATTTTTTCCTATACATATATCGGCCGGTTGGCCTTAGTTTCCGAGATATTTGTAAAAAAAGAATTGGCACTACATACAATTTCGTCTATACGTATGCGTCTGTGACAGCGTGTGCGTAAACATGTTGCCGTTTACCTTTTGTAAATGTAAACACATCGCGACGGCAGTCAACTAATACGCACAACGGGTGAACCGGTCAAAAAGCCACTTGCTTAGGAATTGTAGTAAGCTTGAAATACACTATATCAACTTCAACACATACCGAGTTTGAACATTCTGCAGAAATTATCCGACTTCTTCTGTTTTATAATTGTTTCTGTTTTTTGTTGATTATTTGTTTATTACATACATTAGTAATATGTTTTTTTAACCCAACAGAGAATATGTCACTTATTTAAAAAAAAAACTGTTTTATTTGATAGAACATGGGAAACAAAAGTTGGCATGGTAATAATCATTCCAAACATGTTGTGGCGACCAGCTGTAGTGCAGAAGCAAGCAATTGCCGCGCGGACGACCAACACGGTTTATGACGGGCACGCTAGCAAAGCTATTTTTGAGAAAACCGTTTTAGTCTGTTTAATGTTTAGTAAATCTAACAATGCATGTTTTCGTAGAAACTTTCACCAACGGTCTCAATAGCAATTTGCCAGGTCATAAACCAAGGGTTGCCGAAAGGTCCGCGTACGTGCCCAGTGGCCCAGGCCACATGTCTCAAGTATCGGACCTGGAGGAAAATTCGCGGCGTTGCCAAATGCTCTACAGCGGACAATACGCCCCCACCATAATTCGCCGCGGTCCTGGAAAAAGCGCGCGAAGGACTAGCGGCGGGTTAAAGACAAAATTCCTGATTGGTTACGACCAATAAGTTGGGGATAACCAATCAATCAGGTAAAAGAAGAGGGTGAGAAAGAAGCTCGCGAGGTGACTTGGAGAGTGAGAGTCAGTGAAGCGGACAGTCAGTAAGCAATAAGTAAACTGTACACCTCGTGAGCCAGCTAAATAATAAAGACAAAAAGAACTTACTGTGTGGGTACTAAGTAACCCAGATCACGCACTATCCTCCTAACATTAAATCAAAATCCTACAATGTTACTTTAGATTATTCGATTACTTTAGATTTCTTATAACGCGAATTCATACAATGCGTAACGTATTAACCGCGTTCTGCGGGAGTCTACTGCAAATGCATACATATCGGCGGGACAGCATTAACACAAAAAAGAAACTTTTTTATTTTTTTGTTTTGTTGATTAAACTTTTACTAACATATCTACGATATTTTTCTGATTGAAATGAGACCAAACACGGTATAATTCGGTTTACATTTAGTTACTTAATAAGATATTCCACACATAATTACGCCCTCCCTATAAATAATTAATACATATTTACATACATCCACACTTTATTGTGTCGTTACTATATCTATTAAATATAAGACACCTAAAAAAGATTACATGTAAGGATTTATAAAACATGCAACCCAACGTTGCATTGCTTTAAAAATAAGAATATTGTTCGCGAAGGGTCTGGCCACGGAGTGGGGAAGACGATGGT
Organism: Habropoda laboriosa; assembly: GCF_001263275.1. NCBI lineage: Eukaryota > Metazoa > Arthropoda > Insecta > Hymenoptera > Apidae > Habropoda > Habropoda laboriosa. Next base: position 242,340 of record NW_017100498.1, on the reverse strand, counting down.
CTTCTGGTAAGAGGACTATGAGGGACAACAAATTGATACCCCAGAACCTTCAACACATACGAACCTTTTATTAGTAAACTTTTTAACATATTAGTAAATTATAATTGTTCGCAAACTGCTTGCGAACTGCATCTAAAGAGTCCCGAGTAGTGTAAACCTTAGTATAACAACTCCTATGTGTATTCTTATGTGTCGTTTAAACTCGTCACAGGTCAAATTTCGTTTTTTCCTATCCGATAACGGATCAAAGACAATACCGCTTAGAAACCGTATCCTCAAAAGTTATCTAACCAGATCACGGTGAATAAAAGATAAAGTTTTTGATTTAAAAGATGTTCGGGTTCGTCTCGTCGTCGATAAATTAAAATTGAATAAGTTAAAATAAGCTTAAAATATTTTTAAATTGTCTGGTCAATCAATAGACTAATAAAATTAAAGTTTAAATTTAAAGGTATTTGCTGTCATCTAGTCAGAGGTTAAAATAAAATAAGTTAAACTTAAAATATATTTAACGTTATCTACTCACTAGATTAAATGATTAAAATAGTAAAATAAGTTAAAGTTTAAAATCAGATATTCGAGGTAATTCGGTCGATAAACTCCTGCTCTGAATTAAATTAGGCTTAAAATGTATTAAAAGTTACTGAAATTATCTGTTAAATAAATTAAGGTGGATAAAATAATACGATACGTGAAGTTGAAGAGATATTTACGGCTGTCCAATCGATTAAATAAATAAGTTAAATTTAAAACTTACGGATTTAATTATCCACCTAACGTTGTTCGGTTTCCGGAATATATTATATACGGAAAAGGTTTAATACAACAAAAAGAGGACTAAATGTGAATTAGAGCTGTTTGAAATATGTTCTGAATATATTTGGAGCCCGCAGAAAAAGGGCCGACAAGATGGCCGATTGCAATTTCGGCTGCCGTCGCTTTTTCGAACATGTTTGATTTTCACTAGCCCGCTCGTGCATGCGCACCGTTACTAGTTACTAGTTTTCTGCTCGTGGAATTTTTGCGTCACGAGTAAACTACGGATAATTAATATATTAATTCTAATTTGCTACCCTGCGAAAGGTAAGTACAATTTACTTTCGTTTCTTTGTTCCAGGTTGGCGAGCCACGCCGAAAAACCTCCCCCGGATCCGACACCCGGTGAGTTGCCTTTAATTTTATCGACGCGCGACAACCTAACTTCGCCATGTCAGTTTTCCTTTCGTTAATTTTTGGTTCTTGCACACGTTTCAGATAACCGTTTCCGGCAATTCCGCCGTGCTTTCACCTCTGGGGTTACGTTCTCGCACCGTTCAACGCCCCCAGGACACCTTTCTCGCAGTCCTGTCACCCACCTCGGTGACCGCCTGTCGCGTTATTCGCGCGTTTTTCCTTTGGCCTGTTGCTTTAAGGCAATCTAGGCCTCACCAGCGTGATATCAGCGAGAGAAGCTTGTGGACCAGGTAAGGTTTAGTTCTCTCTCTACACCCTGTTTGCCCACCCCTCATGCTATTCCTATTTTTCAGGACTGATCAGCTTGCTGACCACAACAGGGCGGAACCACGCGCGAGTAGCTGTGTTTGTAAGGTATTACCCTGGGTGAGTTCTCATTATGGTTTCTCACCCAGGGTTTATCGTTGCTGTATAATTATTTCCTCCACGCTCTGGCTGTACGCAGTCTGCGTAACCTGCGTACAGCCCATGCAGCCACTTTTCACTTATCAGTACTCCTGGGTGGGCCCTCTTTGTGGTTTCCCACCCAGTGTCTGTTTTTTTCTCTTTATCTTGTCTCTTTATCTTTTCTTTTGTTTCTTTTTCCTTACGTTATTCAGCTCTGTGGCTGTGCGAGCCCACAGTATGGTGCTTGCACCATGCCATACTCACTACGGCTACTATCAGCCTTCTTCCTCAATAAATAAATAAATAAATAATAATAAATACAATTCCTACAGAACGCTGTGTCGAGCCCTCCCTGAGGCTTCAGGCAACCCTGGCCGCTACTTTAACGGAAAACAACGAAAACCTATACATCAGGTAAGGCCTCGTCCTATCACTACTATTACGTGGTTCACATTCAGTCATTTTAATTTTCTTTTAGGACTCATCGGGTTGTGGGCCGCTCCAGGGACGACTACCACCCCCGCTTCATCGATACAGGTACCCTTTTCCCCTGATAGGGTGACATTTATAATTTATAATCATGTATAATTTAGTGCAAGCCTACAATGCTTCATTAAAATGAAAGTTAGAACGGCTACTACCATAGTGGATGTGCGCGCAAGATGTAAATCATCAAAATCTGCAAAACTGTAAGAGGCAATTTTAAAATGTTATATACTAATGGATTTGGAATAAAGTGCTTGTCATTTTTTGTCATGAAAATTTCAATAAAATGAAAAATTAAGTTAATACATTTTTTTTGTTATAAACAAACTATATTTTGTTAAATTTTTTAACACCATGTTATTGTACATAAGAAACCATTAACCTCGCCCATTAACAATTTTTTCGTATGTCTTTCCGTTTTCGAGATAGCCGTTTCGAGCCAAAACTTCAAGGGGTGGTTTCACCCCTTAAACTCGAGTTACCGCAGCTAAAAAAAAATACGTGTCGATTATTTTTGGCTGCTTTATAAGTGTACAAAGTTTCATCAAAATCGAAGCCGGACCGTTCGCGAACATTCCTTGTTAGTTGAGTTCGAGGAATTTCTGGGCGAGGTGGGGGCGTGTTTTAGACGCTGCCTGTTCCGTCCGGGGTTGGTCCTGGGTGACTTTAACGCCCACTCTACCATGTGGGCGTCTCCCACGACCGACAGGCGAGGCGGGGCCGTAAGGGATTGGGCGGCGGAGGCGGAGCTTCGGCTGTTGAACCGGGGCTCCGCACCTACGTTTGCAGGGGACGTCGATCATTGACCAATCGTGGGCGACGCCTGTTGCCGTGCGGCGTGTGACGGGGTGGAGGATGGCGGAGGAGGCGGAAACTTTAAGCGACCACCTCCACATCTTTTTAGATGTTTCCGCCACCCCGCGGATTCTGTCCTGACCCCGCCGCCTGGGGGCCCTATCACTGCGATAGGCGCTGAAGCGCCTGGACAAGGACGCCCTGATGGCCGCCGTCCGTGTCGTGGGCTGGGTTGCAGATAGCAGGCCTGGCCCCGTCGACGACAAGGAGGGCTCAGAGTGGTTCCGGGAGCACATGACGGCCGTTTGCGACGCCTCCATGCCCCGGGCCAGAGCCCTCCCGAAGCGGGCGACGTACTGGTGGTCGGAGCAAATTGCCGAACTTAGGTAAATTTGCGTGGGAGTCTGACGCCAGTATGCCAGAGCCCGCAGAAAAAGACGACGCGACGAGGCACGGACGGCAACGCTGTACGGGGAATACCGCAAAGCCCCGGTTTCCCTGCAGCGGGCCATCAAGGAGGCCAAGGCTCGGGCATGGAGCTGGTCCTCCTCAGAAATGAGGGCAAGCTCGCGGACACACCCTCCGCGTACCGCCCCATATGTTTGTTGGACGAGGCGGGCAAGCTCTTGGAGCGAATAATACCCGCCTGGCCAGGCACCTGTCCCGTGTTGGACCCGATTTAAACGAGGCCCAGTTTGGGTTCCGGGAGGGGCGATCGAGGATCGATGCGATCAATCGCGTCAGGACCCTCTCTGGCTCAGCTGTATCCCGGGGCGGGGTGGCGCTGGCGGTATCGTTGGATATCGTTAACGCGTTTAACACCCTGCCCTGGGAGGCCATAAGGCTCGTATATCATCGAGTGCTCTCCTACCTCAGGAGGATAATCGGGTCCTACCTGTGGGAGGAGGGGGCAGGTCCTTGAAGTACCCGAGGCGGTACGGAGTGCGGAGGGAGAAGGAGATCGGGAGGGGTGTCCCGCAGGGGTCCGTGTTGGGCTCCCTGTTGTGGGACATCGC
>NW_017100498.1:226382-238269 GCF_001263275.1 Habropoda laboriosa | reverse complement strand
GCCAGCATCCAGCGATTGGGGCTCCAAGTGGCGCCCCATAAGACCGAGGCCAGATGGTTCTATAGCCCTCGGCTGGGTGTGTTTCCCCAGTCCTGGGTGCGGGTGGGTGAGGCCTACGTCGGGGTGAAGTCCGAGTTGAAGTATCTCGGACTCACCCTTGACTCCCGCTGGTGCTTCGGGGCGCATTTCGACCGCCTGGTCCCCCGAGTTGGTGGGGCGGCGGCGGCCTTGTGCCGTCTGCTGCCCAATCTCGGGGGACCGGAGGAGAGGGTTCGCCGCCTGTACGTGTGCGTCGTGCGTAGCATGACCCTTTATGGGTCGCCGGTTTGGGCGCGCGAACTGACCGCCAACCGTCGGAGTAAAAATTTGCTCCGGCGGGTGGAGAGGAAGTTGGCGGTCAGAGTCGCGCACGCGTATCGCACGACGTCCCATGCGGCGGCGACGGCTTTGGCGGGGCTTATACCGTTTGACCTCCTGGCGGAGGTGGACGCCCATGTTTACGGGCGTCACCGGCAACTCCGTCAGTAGGGGGTGGCCCCGTCTCAACTAGCAGTAAACCTTGTATCTGTACCGTGAGTCTCGCAGCCGGACGCGCAGATCCATCGGCTCGACACCGGCGAGCACCCCAACGGCGTCCGCTGACAGCGTTCTATAAGCCTTGACGACGCGTATCAATGCAGTCCTCTGCGCGGAAATTAGCGCAGCCCGGTTGACTCCCCTTAGCGTCTTTTCCGCCCATACCGGGACTGCGTACATAATAACACTTTCCCATACACTGTAATACAAGTACCTGGGCGCCTGGCCGGTCCCCCCTATGTTCTGCAGTGCCGCACACAACGCGTTGCCATACGTTTTATATATGTCCGTCGGCCGTCCAGCCAGACCCCCAGGTACTTGACCGCGGCGCTCAGCGATATGATGCAGCCGAGGATCCCGAGTTCCTTCATCACGGGGCATCGTGGCCCCGACAACTGCATCATTTCAGTTTTTTCTACCGCGAGCTCTAAACCGTTTTCATGGAGCCAACCGGCTACCTTGTCCATCGTGGTCCTGAGGTTCCGCTGGATGCCCTCGTATCAATTTGTGTTTTACGTGCGGCTCCTGCCAATCGGCCTATCCACACGGCCCCCATGGGCGAGGGATTGGGGTATGCCCAATCGACGCATGCACGCTGTAGCGTGCACTTCCGGTACGATGTCGGGCTGCAGGTGCTGGCACCAAGTCACCGGTAGGACCGAGTATCTTCTATCCTCTACCAACTTTGCAGGCTGGTGCCCGGAGTTGTTCATACGCAACTCACACTCCGGGGTCCTGGATAAAGGGGCCCCTAGCCAGCATTCGGGTTTACCACTACCCCCGCGTTTTCCATCCCATGACCGGGCCGAGGTCACCACCTCATGGGCCCCCGGTCCCCGTGATACCAGTCTAAATCACTGGTGGGATCCTCGCAGCTAGGCTACTACCAGTTAAAGGTCCTACAACCTTTGGCACTGGTTGACCAGCTCGGGTGCGTGGAGACGCCATTCTCCAAAGGACCCATACAGGAATCGACCCGAAGGTCTTTCAGCCTGCGGTATCCCCCCTGCGCCTCAAAATATCTGGCCATTATCTTTGTCTCATGCATTCAATTCTCTTTCTAAATATATATACAGCATATTTACAAAAACATTCATACATTTCCTTGCATGCTAACACAACACCACTCACATCCACACGTCCATCATCACACACAATCACTCCACATTCACTCAGGTTTCTCGCATCATCATATAGACTACAGTCAACTAACACATGCTTCCAGTCCTCTACGCCAGCACCGCACAGACAATTCTCATTCTCATTCAAACCACGCTTAAATAAAAATGCATTCATGCTCCCATGCCCAGTAATCAAAAAACATGCATAAATCCCTGGGTCAAAACATAAATTCCGCTCCGCAAACCTAAAATTTCTAATATATTCATAAGTTAGTCTTCCTTTTACACTTTCGTCCCATCTCTTCTGCCAACATCCATACAATCTTTCACTCACCAACGTTTTGCATTCACTCAGAGCCTTATTATTCACTTCTTCGTTCGTTACTATGTCATTCTCACCCAACATCATTCCTTACTTATTTTACTGTTGCTATTTTCGCATACTTAAGGCTGTATTTTTTCCCTTATGCGATCTTCTGTGTTCATTTATCAAAATTCCGACTTTTTTAATTTTTAAGTTTTAAAATCTTATTTTCTTTAACAAATTTTTTCGTGCTCGTACGGGTCTTGGGAAATATATTACTTTTTATTAGTTTAATTTTTATTGTTTCGTATGACTTTAGCAGAGTTATAGTCAAGGTACAGATTTTGATTCAACAATCCGTATATTTCTAATATTCACTAAAGATTACAATGCTTTGCTAACAATAAACTTCAGCGTAGCTCGCTGTGTGACTGTCCACGTTCTGAAGCACAGGGCCGTGGTGATATACGGATGTAAAACGTTGCAAAAACGTTGAAGCGTTTTCGATGATTATGAACTGGCGACGTTTCCGACAAGATGGAGAATAGTAATACTACTCTTCGCCGCGGATCGTCGTCCGGCTTTTATACCCCGCCGAGGAACCGCCACCGACGACCCGGATTGGGTATTTTCGAAAAGGATCGAGCCAACGGATCGATCATCGGTGAACGATCGCTCGGCGAGGTTGTTGCCCCAGTGACCTAATGCCTGCCAGTTGAGGGGACACAGGCTGATGGAGTTCATTGCTCCGCGGTGACAGTTGCCGGCGTCTAGCCCAGACCCAAACATTCGACTCCGTGTGTGAGTGAATGTGTGTGCCCGGGGATTAGACGCCGGCGAGCTAGCTAGTTTTTGCCGGAGCCTAACGACTCCGGCAAAAAATCTCGCCGGCAACCGTCACCGCGCCCGGTTTGTCAAACTGCTTTTGCAACAGTATTAAAAAAAATGTACTCCCTATGAATTTTTTTTTTATCTCCTATTAGTTTCGCGCTTTTATTTAAGATTCATTCTCCATTCAATCAGTCATTCATTCACACATCCATTCTAGCTCGGGTACCTCGGGGTCGTGAAGCCTGTACCGCGGGCTGCAGTTCCGTGGTCCCTGAGGGGTTAGTTACGGAACTATCCGCGTCTTCTAATAATAGCTACCGTGTTATACGCTCATGATTATGTTATTTCTTTTCGCGTTGCCGATCTAGTATGTCATTCAAGAATAATGAATTGTACCTGTATACAGGGTGGTCCACGTAATTGTTTCAGGTCATAACTCCGTTACTAATACATTTAGTACGCACTAAATAAAAGAAAACGTATTGAAAATATCTCGAGAACTAATAATTTTTTTTGCCATGGTACCCTAATAATTTTTTACGTAGAAAGAACAGAGGAATCGATTTGTGCAACAAAAAATATACATTTCCATTTAAAGAAATGATGCAATTGTTAATTGCACAGGCACTGTTGCACTTAAAAAAAATCTAAGGGCCTACAAATGTACTGCTCTTCGAGCCATTTATCTTTCTCCTTTCGCGTTTTTTCGTTAATGCATTAATAACGGAATTATGACGTGAAGCAATTGCGTGGACCACCCTGTATATAGACGCAGATAGTTCACGATGAATGAGTGATTATATTTTTATTGTTTTCAAACAGTTGAAAAAACAAAAGTAAAAATATAAAAATAAAACAATGTGAAACTTTATCAATTAAAATAAGAGTAAAAAAAATTCTTCATTGTACAAAGATCCGAACTCAGATTACCCGCTAAGAAAACAAACATTCAGTGCACTGGCTCACTGCCGATTGTTAAATAGCGCCTAAACTTCTAAAGTTTTATAGAAGTACTTTCAATTGTTTAAAAAAATTCGCATTGAAATGAAATATTTGACAGAATGTCACTTTTCGACTTCTAGATTCATCCTTGGAAATTTCATTAAGATCCTCGGAGGTCAGGTATGTAATCTCCTTGTTAAGTGCTTTGCACATCAATATTTCTCAAATTTTTGATTTCACTGAAAAGTTACAAAATGAAATTACAAAATAATTAAAAGTAAAAAGTAACCGTCGCGTCGCACCACGATTCAAAGGAAATCTTCTGATTGTTACTCATGCGCTCAGGTTGCTGGAGCGTCACGTGGTGACGTAGATTGTTGGCGGAAAATACCGAACAGGCTACGCACACGGACAGAGATACCGATACCTTATGTGAGAACACGTTGACGGTATAGTGGGAGGCGGCGCGGCGGTAGGTCATAGTGTGGGTAAACGCTTTGGTCCACGTCCCACGATTCTAGCATCACTGGCTGGGCCCACTTCGTAGGAGGCTTCGTTGGAGCCGGGTTAACGGTCTTTTGGGCCGCCCTTTTTGTCTTGCGGCTCACCAGCTTACGGCTGGTGGGCAGGAGCGGTGGAGCCTCCCCAACCAGATTGATTGCGATCTGCAGTCACTGTTTCTCCTAAATTAAGAAATTTATAATATCAGATTCCCTTCATGTCCCATCATATGTAATAAACTGAAATTCGTCTGAAAGAGCTTATTTCTACACCTAATATAAAATTATTTGCTAAATAATTGGTTTCATGAACTTTGTGGAAGCCAAAACATTGGTCCTTCGAGTCGGCTTTTGTGAACTGTGGACAGTGCTAGTGAAGGATATTGAACTATGATAATTTGTGATAATTATCAAGTTTTAGAACTTGGGATTTATCCTGCCGACATTTATCTACATCTGAGACAATAGGCCCTGACGTACTTCAGAAAGTACCAACCATCCACATCAACTACATAACTTCTGTGCAAGGAGCATTCCAACCAACGGGAAAGCAGCAAGGACGCAGTTGCTGATATCACTTGCTTATATCCTCACGTTACCGTAGGTCAAACATACTTCAACCAAGTTAACAAAGATAAAGAAAATGGAGTCTAGATTAAAAGCATCTATGTCTGAACACAGATAAATCAAAGTGTCTTAAACGCGTTTCAAGGGTATTGTCGGATCATATGTTCAGTCACAATCATATAGCCCATTGCAAAAACGGTTATAAAAAGTTGAAACAATATAAGAAAGATTCGAGACTCTGTAGGCCGGAAAAGAAGAACATGTACTATGCAGAGTTGGAAAGATTTCTCACGTAACGGCACAGGGGCAAGAGGGGTACTTGACTCGCGCCACCTAAAACTTCAAACCTTAGAAAAGGTGGGCTTATGGGGATGTGATCCAATCAGACCCGCATTCCTTTCAGGAGCAATCTTTCCAGCTCTGCATAATAGAAGGGACACCTGGTGCAAAATAATCTTTGACGGCACGTACAGCGGATGGGTTAGGTTTCGGGACAGGTTCGAGTCGTTGATTCATACTAATCAGACATTATCGGACATGGAAAAGATTCCATTATTTGCACTCGTCGACAGAGGGTCACGCGGCATCAGTCATTAACACGTTCAGGACGGCAGCGAAATTCGCGAAGCGCTCACTGTTGCCGGTGTTTCTTGTGATCCAAGTGTGTATCATCATTAACCCTGTAACCTATAACAACGAGTTAGGCTGATGGCAGAGCTTGTGGTCAAGATGTGACAAAAATAGTTATATTAGTTAGAAGAATTAATTGTAATCCTAACTTCCGTTTTAATTTGTAAGACTGAGGATTACTGAATGTAATTAATCTGTAATAGATTAGCTTTTGTTACCTGATACAGTACTGAAACAGTAAGAAAGAAATCATAGGTTAAAAGGGTTCATACTTAATTTTTCAGTATGTAATCTAAAAATATGGTAGTCCACTGTTGGATCACCCCGTATACTCAATCTTTTTTGTCATCATGTTGAATAGGTCACGTCAGCAAACAGGAGCATCGATGACCCACCGGTGGGTTACACCGTCCTGAAAGTGTTAATTCATTCGGTCTCTCCGATGCCAACTATCTTCCCGCGTGTAAGACGTTGAAAGTTGAAGAACACCACAATTTGCGCGCATTGTGGAAGATACAACCCTTGACTCGAAAGACTTTAACCGGACTGCAACAACTTCTTTGAATACTAAAAACTACTTAAGCGCACTGATCTCACTCGGTGAACTGACAGAATAATGGGACAGTATGGTAGTGTACTTCTTAACTACGAAACTAGACAATGTTGCGCGTCGCGAATGGAAACGCATAGCATCGAACATTCGGGGTAGTCTGTGCGCAACAGCATAAAATTTGGCGAAAAACACTGCAGGTATCTTGAGAAGGTCAGCGCGGACAAAGCGATGTTTATAGACAAGCAAATTATCGCCAGGGAAACGAAGACAAATCGACACAGAATCGTCACTGCTCCTCTCGCAAATTCGGCACCGGCATGTTTACTATGTAAAGGGGAACACCGATTATACAACTGCAACATCTTCCGATATATTATGTATCGAATGTCATTCATTAGGACGAAACCTTCCGTCGTTTCAAAAAATTCAATTCGGTTGGATCGTTGTGGGTAACTTGCACTTGTCTCTACTCACAACACACAAGGGCGCGCAAGTTGTCACATAGTGATCAGCCAACAATTGCACGACTAGATGGCTAGGTTTTGGAAGAAGCGAAAGACCTAAGACTTAAAAACATGCTTATCCTGGATTTTCGGTGCCTCATTTCTGGAACTTTGTAAATGGGCCACCAATGATAAACGTATATTGCAAGCAACGAAATTTCAACCAAGAGTTTATCAAGTAGTCACAGGAAGAGATTCAGAAACTCTTGGTTTTTGCTGGGAATCGGAAATGGATATATTTCTATACACGGTTCACGAGATTTCAAGTCGACATGTCACCGAGTGGATATTATAGCAGATCTTGTAGATCTTTAACCCCCTCTGACTTATTGAACCAGTCACAATTCAAGCAAAAATATTCTTGCAAGAACTGTGGCAATTGCAAATTTCATGGAACAAATCTCTATCTCAGTATCTGCACTCACAATGAATATCCTTTCGGGCCGAACTTCAAGGGATTAATCACATAATCATTCCAAGAAGTGCGCTACCTACAAGGACATCAAGGGTCGAAGTGCACGAATTCTGTGCTGCTTCAGACGAGGCTTTACGGCACTGGACGAGAATGAACAATGGACTTTAAATTTGTTGTGCAGTAAATCGCGAGTAGCACGTTTAAAAATTGTCAGCTTACCGCGATTGGAGTTATGTGGGATATCGCTGCTTGCGCAACTAATCGCGCAAATTAAAACTTATTTGAAAATTGCATACGACGAGTATTACTGGACTGACTCGACGATCATCTTTACTTGGATAAGGGCACCGCTCAATACATGGAAAACTTTTAGCGCCAATAGACTGCGGAGATATGTACAGGAACTTTCGTGAGGAATTTAGTCATATGTGTCTTCAAATGATACTCTTGCAGACATCATGTCGTGTGGAATCAATCCCCCCGACTTGATTAGTGCCGATCTCTAGTGGCATGCATGATGACACGGCCAATTGGACCTCTGAATACGAACATCACTCGATGCCAGACCAACCAGCTGAGAAAGCTGAACCGGTCCATACATTGACAGTGGTGATACAAGATTTCTTTCATAAATTTTCATCGTTCTCAAAATTACTACATATCGCTGCCTATTGTCTACAATTTGTCCAGAATACTCGAATACGCATCCATAATCGTGTGACACGTTGAATCAAGAAAGGGGGAATTCTCCATTTATCTACAAAGAAGCTAGACCAAACTGAATTTACTCTGATACGTACAATTCAATCGGACTACCTTTCGGATGAACATAAGCATCTAAAATCAAGACAACCAGTTTCAAAATCAAGCCCTGTGCACCCTTTGGATTTATTCCCCAATCAAACTGGATTAATCAGTGTGGGTGGTAGATTGAGACATACGAGGATTCGGTATTCACAGAAACATCCTATACTGCTAGCAAAACACACACCACAAAGCTGATCATAAGACGGGAATATATACGCCTTTTTCGCGGAGGTTGTCATGCAACACTTTATTCATTACGTACAAAAATTCAGAAAAAGGGTATACTTCGAAATTGCATAGAATGTTTTAAAGTCAGACCCATTACTACGACTCACGTGATGTGAGATGTACTTGTAGCGAGGACTACGTTAACTCGACCTTTATGGGTTAGGTTTCGGGACAGGTTCGAGTCGTTGATTCATACTAATCAGACATTATCGGACATGGAAAAGATTCCATTATTTGCACTCGTCGACAGAGGGTCACGCGGCATCAGTCATTAACACGTTCAGGACGGCAGAGAAATTCGCGAAGCGCTCACTACTGCCGGCGTTTCTTATGATCCAAGTGTCTATTATCATGTGAAAATGTGGTATTCCACTTTTGGACCGCACCGTATACTCAATCTTTTTTGCCATCATTTTGAATGGGTCACGTCAGCAAACAGGAACATCGATGACCCACCGGTGAGTCACACCGTCCTGAAAGTGTTAATTCATTCGGTCTCTCCGATGCCAACTATCTTCCCGCGTGTAAGACGTTGAAAGTTGAAGAACACCACAATTTGCGCGCATTGTGGAAGATACAACCCTTGACTCGAAAGACTTTAACCGGACTGCAACAACTTCTTTGAATACTAAAAACTACTTAAGCGCACTGATCTCACTCGGTGAACTGACAGAATAATGGGACAGTATGGTAGTGTACTTCTTAACTACGAAACTAGACAATGTTGCGCGTCGCGAATGGAAACGCATAGCATCGAACATTCGGGGTAGTCTGTGCGCAACAGCATAAAATTTGGCGAAAAACACTGCAGGTATCTTGAGAAGGTCAGCGCGGACAAAGCGATGTTTATAGACAAGCAAATTATCGCCAGGGAAACGAAGACAAATCGACACAGAATCGTCACTGCTCCTCTCGCAAATTTGGCACCGGCATGTTTACTATGTAAAGGAACATAGATTATACAACTGCAACATCTTCCTGAAATTATCACCGACGGCAAGAATTTCCAATAAACAAGAACTACGCGCATGTGTCAACTGCTTACAGATGGAACACAGGACTGTAGGTTGTACACGTGGGACATGTCAAAAATGTTCGAAAAGTCATCACACACTTTTACATTAACCAATATTCACATGAACCGTCCCCGGTCATAAAGGCATCGTCTCCTTCGCGCGGCCATTCATCAAAGAACAATAACGTACGTCCATAAGCTCGCCCCAAGACCATACTACGACATAATCATGTATTTCGGGAAACCGCATCAGCTCCCATTCTCGCAACACGAACTTTTTAACACATCGGCGGCACAGTCAGTCGCATACCCACACAGGACTTCTACATAGATGATATTTTAACCAGGACAGACTCCATATTAGAAGCGAAGGACCTAAAAACATGCTTATCCTGGATTTTATGTGCTTCATTTCTAGAACTTTGTAAATGGACCACTAATGATAAACGTATATTGTAAGCAACGAAATTTCAACCAAGGTTTCAAGTAGTCGCAGAAAGAGATTCAGGGACTCTTGGTCTTTTATGGAAATCGGGGACATATTTCGATACACGGTTCACGAGATTTCAAGTCGTCGCGTCACCGAGCGGATGATATTATAGCAGATCTCGTAGATCTTTAACCCCCTCGGACTCATTGAACCAGTCGCAATTCAAGCAAAAATATTCTTGCAAGAACTGTGGCAATTGCAAATTTCATGGAACAAATCTCTATCTCAGTATCTGCACTCACAATGAATATCCTTTCGGGCCAAACTTCAAGGGATTAATCACATAATCATTCCGAGAAGTGCGCTACCTACAAGGACATCAAGGGTCGAAGTGCACGAATTCCTTAGGATAACGGATTATCCTAAATTTATGGTAAGGTTGACACATCTGCTATATTTCAGAATTCGTACTTTCACTTTCTTAGTATGTATTTTAACTTTACGATCAAGAGAAACGCCTAACGCTTAATTGGTTTTTTAAACGTTTGGCCTTTCCAGATCAATAGCAACTGTCGTATATTTGCACGACAATAGACAACCAGGGCCTAACGGATTTTTCAGAATATTCCTCGGTCAGCACATGGACGCACTTGACGTACCGACAACATGACAGGACCTGAACGCCAGGACTCAGATACCCCCGAATTTTCCTATCCTTCCCATTAGATAGGACTAATTTCCCACCTTTTTTCGACGAACGTGAATAAAAAGGACCGGGACACGCGAGACGGGGATTATTCTGAATATAACACACTTGAGACTATGAACACACCAGACATTCAGAATTTTCATCAGTGAACTAGAACTACTTGAACATTACATTGTTGTTATTGTTATTAAAAATTGTTGCGAATAAAAATCATAATTTTATTTGCTCAATAACCATGCTTCACGTTCCTGTGGAGTTAATAACATATTGAAATTCAATGACTTTTCATTTAAGTCTTTCTTACTAAAACATGCACCAGCTAGCGAGGTCATGATTCTTTTATTAGATTGCAAACTTAATTTTACAGGTCTACTTAAAGTATTTTGTGCCAATAAAACAGGCAGCTGTAAAGTCAAGACCATAGTAGTTTCAGTAGGTAATGGCTCACATTCAGCTGATTCCTGTTTATATGTTGCAACAAATATAGAGTGTTTTTCAGTTTGACCTATCCTAGTCGATTTATTGAATATAAACTTCCAAACTTTATCCCCAGTGTCTTTCTTTATTTTTCTGCTTTCTGGACCAACTTCATAGATAACTTTAGAGGTAAACTCAACAGCCATAGATTTTTCCTCTAATTCCAAAGGTTCCATATAGTCGAAACAGTGTTTCATGAAAGAAACCTGTAATGTCTTCTAATCAAAATTTAGACCGGTATGTTTAGACATAAATTCTGCAGTAGTGAACCCTACAATGGTAAACTCTTTAGCAATTGTATGAGTTACTAAGTCTTGAGGTTTGGCATCTGTTATCTCAAACGTTGCCATAGTTACAATTGAAATTATAAACCGTAGGTATGTTGAAAATATCAGTAAAATTAAGTAAACAGAATTCAAAAATATGATTTAATTCAATTAATCTACCAGATAATTCTTCTAATTCAGTATTAACTATAGATCTGCCATTAACTGAAGACAATTTGAAATTAACATCAACTTCTTCAACCAAGTTAGTACTATATAAAGCAGTAACAATAAAAGAATTATCAGAAATATGAAATTGTAGTTTGTCAAATGGAAAGCCACATTCACAAATTTGATAGGTGCAAATATACTCTGCCAAATTGTTCTTTCTTATTCAGCTCCTGTGTTAATATGCTTTAGTACAATGTATAGTCTGTAATACATTTAGTCCCAGCGTACGGCTGCTCACTAACGAATGTTTAATAAAATAGGTTAATAGAACAGCAAGTATCCCACTAAGATCAAGTGTTATTGCCCGTGATTGTTGCAAAATCAACTTTCGAGCTTGGTTTGTACTTGCACGTGGTGTGCCAACTTTATTTCAAAACCTTCTCGAAGGACCACCAAGTTATACTGGGACTAGTGAAGTGGTTACAATTTGAGCTGGTTGCTCCTTGGTGATTGTTGGACGAATGAATCTCGACGTCGTCCCTCGGACTTTCGTGGGAGAGTTTTTCGTTAAAGCACGCTGATTGGTTAAATAGTTAACAATTACATTTACCAATCAGGGCGTCTAATAGCGTCTTCACCGCCCTTCCAGTGCGCCCTTAGCGCGCTGTCACCTTGGAAGGGTGGGAGACGACCGCGTGGGGTAGGCGGAAAGTCCCAAAAGCTGGAATTTCCTCCGGGTGACTCACCGGCAAGCGTACTGTTCGGAAATTCGTGGTTTATGTCATGTTCTTAGGCTATTGAGCGCGAGGGACAGAAATGACTAAAAATCCAACAAGCAATTC
>NW_017100498.1:223336-225524 GCF_001263275.1 Habropoda laboriosa | reverse complement strand
CCATCGGTGGAGGGCGGGGATCGTCCGGGTACCGCCTCAGGAGGCGGCGCCGCATCTCGCTGATGTTTCCCCCCTATCCATCCCGAATTCAGTCCTGTGGGCGGGTCATTGCAGGCGCCGGACGGCGACCCGTCCTCCGCTCCCTCAAAGCCCGTCTGAGAAGGTCCACCCCAGGGGTGGCCAACCTTTTCAGCAGGCGGATTATAAATATGATAAATATGTATTTTAACGTCGATCGCAAAATCTCTCCAGACGCAGTGGCGATAATATAATAGAACGAAACTACAGAATAACACGGAACTTTGTCAAGCTGGACTGAAAGTAGTTATGAGTATGAGCCCGATAGCGTTTCGAGCTTCCCGAAGACGCCGAAGACCACAGAACATATATATCAGAAGTTGAAGTCTTATATTAAATTTTATCAACACCTAGCGTCGGACAAAAGACTAAGTAACCTTGAGTGTCAAATAGCGGGATATTTGAAATAGCTAAAATCTATGAATTTTCCCGAAAATGCGGGATATTTAAAATAGCTCAAAACCAATGAATTTTTCCAAAAATGCGAGATATTTCAAATTTCTCTTAGCTATAATTTAAAAATATATGATACGAACGACTCATGATGTAATGTTCTTTTGGTGATATGTACACTATCAGGTTGCAGTTTAACGTGCGGTCTACTACCGAGAGGCCTACCCGCACGGCCCCCCATGGGGCGTGGGATTGAGATACGCCCAATCAACGCGGTCGTCCGACTACATCAATCATATTTATTGGACAATTTAAAAATATTTAAAAGTGAGACATCTGACTTTGTTTTACAGAACTAAGTGCATCAAAATTGATCTCGACTGATGTTGTCGCTACATCCAAACAGTTTTCCAAATGAACATCAGTAATTCGTGTTCTCACTTGTGATTTGATGTGCTTCATGCGACTAAAAAGCTGTTCACACGCATAAGTGTTTCCAAATAGCGAAACCATCGACAGAGCATGTTTGTAAAACGCAGGATATTTATCCTTGTGCAAATACGTTTTATAGAATTCTCCCAAACCAACTTGATGGAATTTCTCCTTTAACTGTGTATCACAACACATTTCACAATGTTCCATTTGTAATCTTCCTGGTAATAAATTCACGTCTACCGCGAATGGCGTTGCAAATGCACAAAAAAGCACATGATGTTTTTCAAAATCTTGAAATCGGTTTTCAAATTCGAGGTTTAAGTGAGATATCAAAGGAGCGTATTTATCCGCCGCCTCCTGTGTGACGTCTGGTTGCAATGACAATGTAGGAAAGTGAGTAAAGTTTTTTGTCTTCAATTGTTGTTCCCAAAAACCAAGTTTCATTTGAAATGCAGAAATATGATCATACATCTTATTAATTAATTGATCTTTCCCTTGTAGACGAGTATTAACGTCATTTAGGTGGCTAGTTATATCGACCAGAAATGTAAAGTCGCAAACCCACTCTTTGTCTTCAAACTCTGGGATACTTTTTGACTTGCTTGCAAAGAATGATTGTATTTCTTGCTGCAAATCAAACACTCTTTTCAACATTTTGGCACAGGTCAGCCATCTTACTTCTGCATAAAATGTAACGTCATTATAATCTGAGTCCAAAGACTTTAGAAATATTTGGAACTGACGGTGATTCAACCCGTTCGATTTAATGAAGATCTCTATTTTAACGACCACTTTCATGACATGGTCCATTTTGAGGGACTTCGAACATAAATTCTCCCGATGAATAATGCAATGAAAATTTAGCATTGAAGTATTACTGACTTTGGAGGCCTCATTTTCATTCAATTTTACTAAACCTTCGTGTTTCCCAACCATTGCTGGAGCACCATCCGTTGTTAAGCCCGATAAGTTGTTAAGTTGTAACGAAAAGCGATTCAATGCCGATGTAACTGCCTCTAACAAATCTCGTGACTTAGTAGTGTCCTTAAGTGGATACAGTGCCGCTAATTCTTCTGTCTTTTTAAAATGGATATCAACACCCCTGATAAAAATTGCCAGTTGGGCAGTATCTGCCATCTCTGTGCTTTCATTCAATGCTAGAGCATAAAATATAAACTCGGATGCTCGACTTTTCAAATTATCTTCAATATGCTTTCCAATGTCGTCCACTCGCCTAGTAATAGTCTGACGAGACAGACCTATTTTTAAGAACTCCTTCTTT
>NW_017100498.1:221370-223011 GCF_001263275.1 Habropoda laboriosa | reverse complement strand
TGTTTTAATTTCCACGAAAAAATAGTTTATAGTCCACCTGTCTTGAAAACTTCTCAATTCTTCTGTGATTCTTCTCTTCTTTGGTCCAACGTCTTTACTAGTTGACGCCATGGTAGGTCTTCGTTTTTAATTGAAAAAAATAAAACACCACGGGTAATACTAATTAATAATAATTAATTAATTTAAATTACATAAATAAAACGTTTCAGGGTTTACTTACCTATAGAATCGATATGGTAGACAGGATACTTGGTTAAAGTAGTTTGAACTCTTATTATAAATATGATAAATATGTATTTTAACGTCGATCGCAAAATCTCTCCAGACGCAGTGGCGATAATATAATAGAACGAAACTACAGAATAACACGGAACTTTGTCAAGCTGGACTGAAAGTAGTTATGAGTATGAGCCCGATAGCGTTTCGAGCTTCCCGAAGACGCCGAAGACCACAGAACATATATATCAGAAGTTGAAGTCTTATATTAAATTTTATCAACACCTAGCGTCGGACAAAAGACTAAGTAACCTTGAGTGTCAAATAGCGGGATATTTGAAATAGCTAAAATCTATGAATGTTCCCGAAAATGCGGGATATTTAAAATAGCTCAAAAGCAATGAATTTTTCCAAAAATGCGAGATATTTCAAATTTCTCTTAGCTATAATTTAAAAATATATGATACGAACGACTCATGATGTAATGTTCTTTTGGTGATATGTGCACTATCAGGTTGCAGTTTAACGTGCGGTCTACTACCGAGAGGCCTACCCGCAAGGCCCCACATGGGGCGTGGGAATGAGATACGCCCAATCAACGCGGTCGTCCGACTAGACCCTCAAGGGGTACAGGTCGTCCGCCCGTTCAGGGCCCTTGTGAGGATCATCGCCAGCCATCCCAGCCCCTCTGAACAGCCCCAACGCCAAGAGAAGCCATCTCATCAGAGTCCAGTTGAACATCCAAGAGGTAAGTTCCAGGTAATCCTCATGCTCCCGTATTCCAGACACCTGCCTCCCAGGTAGGACCCGACCACCCTCCTGAGATAGAAATATCTCACGTGTTGCACGATACCTTGCCACTCGCGACGGCGGTCCGTCGATAGAAAACCGCGCAAACACGATATCCTCCCGCGGCTGTGTCGGCCCGTTCGCGAAAAAAATCATCGTTCCAGGTTGTGTGTTATCGTCGTCAATAAAAGACCTGGGGCGAACGTGTGCTGTGCGCGTGGCTGCTGGCCCAGCCCGGATGGTCAGGGGAGGGCGGAATGCCCGCCACAGCCCCCGACGTGGCTTGGAAAGGCCGGCCGGCCCGAGGTACCGTCTAACATCATCGGTGGGATGTGCGTGGGTGGACACCAACACCACTACCATTGGAGGGAACGTCACCCCACTCAGTAATGGTAAACCAGCTCAGGGTACCCCCCTGCGGGGGTGATATGTACAATAAAGTTAACATTTATGTTCATTTGACCTCTCTCCGCAGCCTCCTTCTGCGTCATCACCGTTTCGCAGAAGGAGGCCACGGCATCCCACGACTCGGGTTCCTCGAGGTCGTGAACTCTCGTTCCCAGACAGATGGAAAAAGTCGGCCGCGGTCCCTGAGGTCGCCTGCCTTTAAGGGGCGGCTTGGCGGGGCGACGACGA
>NW_017100498.1:216108-220957 GCF_001263275.1 Habropoda laboriosa | reverse complement strand
TTTTCCAACCCACTCGTAGGACCAAACATGGAATCTAATACAAATAGAACGGGGTTGGGGGGTAATGATGGAGAGGGAGAGGTCCCCAGGGACGAAGAGTTACCAGTCATGGCGGCAGCTGCTGTCGTGCTGCTGTTGAACAAATAAGGAGCAGGGCGAGCAACATCGAGAGGAGGCTGGAGCGTGACTCGACCTCTGGGTCCAGGGACTGCTCCGCTTCTCGAAAGAGGCTGTCTCTGCAATAGCCGCGACCGGGGCCCTCCGCCCCGGCAGCACGCTCGTCAGACTTAGGTTTGGCTCAGTGACGTCCGCCAGGGTGGGGGCACCAGCTGGGCCCCGGAGGACAATGGAAGCCTTAGCTTCGAGCGGGAGCGAGACAAGCGAGGTCGGAATGCTTGCGACCCGCGAACACCGGGGAACACGCCCGAAAGAAGGCGGTGAAGGAGGCCGACCTCCAAAAGCGCAAGGAGGCGGCAGGCGCGAAATTGGTCCAGGACATATTGAACCCCCGGGTGCCGGCACCCGTGAGGAGGAAAGCTGATCTGGAACAACGAGATCATCTGACGGCCGGGTTTAGGAAGACGTCTCTCGAGGACATTGGGCAGCAGGCCCTCGAGGCGGGCGATGTAATTTTTAAGACCGCGGTGAATAGCGGCCACCTATAAGGGCTACAAAAGACGCTCAAGGAATCGGCCGACAACCTCGTATGCGTCAGCCTCGAGGCAATAGAGAGGAATGAGAACACCTGCCTGGAGGACAAATATTTATTTTTGTGGAGGATTTTTCTGTTCGAAAAGTAGTTTAATATTAAATTTATTATCGTAGTGCTGCAATTTGCTAGGGCTAAGGTATTTCTTATGTTCTGCGTATATGTTATTTCTGAACTCATTGAAAAGCAAAAAATCACTTTTTATACTAATTAAATTTGTCCAATTTGCTTTGGAGTTATCGATCTGTGTATATCTATATCTTTGATACTTCATACAGTAGAAAATTATGTGTTCGACGGTTTCAGAATTGGTGCCGCACGCAGGACAAGTTTCCGTGTCTATTAATCCACGTTTGTGGAGCGAGTGTCTGATAAAGCTATATCCTGTTAAAATATATACGCACAATCTGGGCGAATGAAACCACGGCCTTTCCTTGTGGAAAGAAACATCTTTCAAGAAGTGATATATATCACGACCATGTACGTTATCACTCTTTTTTTTATCCGTAATTGCATTTTCTATTAAGTGGCATTTTGTGTCATATGACATTTCCGAATCTTCGTCTACGAAATTGAAACGCAGCCCATTCCAACTAATAGTTAAGTTCTTTTTTAGTCTTCTTTTAAGTGCGTACTGGACTATGACCAAATCGATGGGGAGACAACCAGACACTATCTACATAGCTGCAGTTGATGTTGTACGGCAAGTTTTGATTAAAACTATTAGAATATTGCGCTGCAGCGAATTTAGGTGTCTTAGAGCGCCAGTTGAACTGGCTTTGTCATACCAGATTAATGAGCCGTACGTAATAATTTGTAAGCAAACAGCCTTGTAAACGATGTTTAAGATCGGTCTTTTGATACCCCATGTTTCATTAGCGCAGCGCTTGAGCGACATGATATATTTAAATAATTTTTCTCTTAACCTTTTTACATGATCCATGAAATTCATTTTTGAGTCGATGATGAGTCCTAAATATTTGCATTGCGACGATATTTTTATTATGTTCTGATTGACTTTTATACTATTTTGTCGTCGGGTATCTAGTTTTCCCCTGAGCAACACAGCCACAGTTTTTTTATCCGATATTAATTTATTCTGATCACACCAGCCTTTGAAGGTGTCCATAGCTCGATTTCCCAGGCATTCCAGTTCGGCTCTGGAATTACCTTTAATTAAGAAAACAATATCATCTGCATATGCGATGGTCTGTACACTATCCGGATTAAAGTCCGTTGAAAAACTATTTAGGAACTGGTTTAAAAACCAATTCCATGCGGCCGGCCCTATAATAGAGCCTTGAGAGTAGCCCCGTTGCACTTGGTGTATAAAGTATTGATGGTTGCTTTTGATCTGGATTTTTCTGTCCGAAAAGTAGTTTAATATTAAATTTATTATCGTAGTGCTGCAATTTGCTAGGGCCAGCCGAACAATTATTGCGGGCCACCATGAAAAGTCGAATGCTCCGACCATATCAACGAAAATGGCCAAGACATATTTTTTTGATGTGCCTTGCAACTTTTTCTTCAAGTTTTAATAGGACATCCTCTGTGCTCAAACCTTTCTTGGATACCATATTGGTTCTTGCTGGCAAGATTTAAATCATAACTTGATTGGATTCTATTCACAATGACTCTTTCAAAAACTTTACTAATTACCTGTAAGAGAGCGATAGATCTAAAAGAATTCACAAGCTGTAGATCATCTTCCAAATCTTTTGGAATAACTAAAACGTTAGCAATTTTCCACTGATTTGGTATTATAGAATCTCGGAGACACCTGTTGAAGAGCAAGACCATTATTTCTGGTCTTAGCTTCCATACTCGTTTAATTATTTCGGGAGGGAAACCGTCCGGACCCGGGGCCTTTCCGCACTTCATTCTTTTAATTGCATTATTTATTTCCTATTCTGTAATGTCCGGTTCTACATTGTGGTTTTTATATAAGTTGTTCAATTCTCTGATGTTATGTATATGATTTTCAGACGTAATGCAGTCAGCAGGAGAAATCTTTTTACATAATGCTTCGACAGATTCCTGCCAAGTGTTGTGTTTTTAAACTTATTACGAATTAGTTTATGCAGAACCCCCCAGGGTTCCCGGTTCCCCTCCTCGGAAACAAACTTTTTCCAGGAAGCAGTTTTTTGTTTTTTAATTTCATTGACGTATTTATTACGATGAATTCGGTACTGGTCTCGGTTCTCCACAAATGCCGAGTCAAGATGCATTCTTCGTGCTCTATACGAAAGGTTTCACGCATTCTACTAAGGTCCACCATGGGACAGCCTTCCCAACATTCCTCTTTCTGGGAATTGACTTGGAGCAGATATTATCCAGAGCCTGATATAATCGCCTAGTAAATGTGTCCAGGTTATTATTTACAATGGATTCCACGAAATCTTGATTTATTTGAGTGTTTACGAGATTGTCAAATTTATCCCAGTTGGCCAATTTTATATTATATGGGCTAATTACTTTATATATGCTACTAGAACTTCCAAGTGTCCGAATTTTGAACATTATTAGGTTGTGATCGAAGATCGTTAAGAGATCCGTGATTTCACCGTCATTAATATGAGTTTAAATTTCTTGTGCAGAGAGTAATATCAATGTTGGACGCACCGCGTGAACTGGAAAAAGATGACAAACCCGAAGGTTGATTGACGATGGTAAAATCATTAGCTATGATAAATTCTTCAAGTTTACGACCATTCTCATCTGATTCATCAGAGAACCAACTATGAGATTTTGCTTTGGCATCCATAACTATACTATTCGGTGTGCATGTAATTTAGAGAGACAAAGTTCCAAATCGGTTATGAATTTATCTATTGACTGAGAAAACTGACAATATATCTTAATTATGTGAAAACTGAAATCCTCGCAGGTAATTTGAAAGACCATCATGTGGTCTGTTTGGAAGTGTGCTAAGGATAAAGCATCAAGATCTTTTTTAATAACTGCCGCAACCCATGGATTTCGAGTTCCAAGAGACAAAATAGTATTATTAGTAGCGTTATAGCCAAAAAATTTTCCGTTGTGTGCATAGGATTCCTGAATACAAAGGACGTCTATGTTATGCTTCATCAGTATATTGCGCAGTTCCACAGCTGCGGCCATAGATCATTGAGCGTTGACCTGAGCGACTACTAGGTCCATTTTAATTTAGTTTTGTATAATTCTATTTGCCTTATGTATTCAGGGCACAACTTACTTGGAATACTATGTTGCGTGTCCTTTCTTTTATATCTAACACACCAGGGACATCGTGGGTTGTCCTTATCTTGACAATGTTCCTGTTGGCGATCTGGGCTTCCACAAGACTCACATAATTGAGTTGGTACCGAGAAATATTTAGCCACATGTCCATAGGTGTGGCACTTGAAACATCAAACGATGTTGATGTATTCTTTTATTTTATAATTTCTCCAAAGCATAAAGATCCGACCATTTGCAATGAGATGGTCGAACGCATGACTTGGCATTTGTACTATCCAACTTACGCGATTCAGATTTTTTGTCTTAAAAGCGTATTTAAAAGTGATCTCACTTTTAAGCTTGTCTTTATCAGCTGTACTTAAATTATCAAAGTTTTTCGCGCAAAGATCCGTGAGTAGATCCTCAGGTTTCCAATCTTTCTCGACATCGTAGATGATAATCGAGGGGTTTAATTTTTTCGGTGCAGAAGGGTTCATACCAATTGTGTCCAGTTAAGAGTTCTTTATGAGTTTAACATCATCTTTACTGTGAACTTCAATTAGCATACCCTTTGTTCGGAGTTGCCTAATTCGTTTGATTTTTAGGTCTTTTCTGTTTTTTTTCTAAAATTTTAATTACCTGATCCTTCAACTCGTTATTGGTTCTTTTATCGTTGTCATCATTAGGTTTTAGAATGACAATTTCACTAACTTCCTTAGCTTTGTCAGGCGTTCGTGCGCGTACTTGCTTTTTCCTACATTCGTTGTGAATCGCCAGGAGTTTCTCCTTCTCGAGAGATTCGAGAGCGAGTCTATTCCGCAGCAGAGGTCAGGTACAGACGTATCGCCACCCCACGGTCATGGCTTTACTACTCCCACTTGAATAGTCTCCGGGCTATTTCCATCGGCCCCCGACCGCACCCCATTCATTCATCCACATGCA
>NW_017100498.1:211279-216074 GCF_001263275.1 Habropoda laboriosa | reverse complement strand
CTACCACTCACCTCGTCCGCCCTCTTTCCAGCCGAAACCGAAAAGAAGCCCAGGAGCCTCACGAGGAGGTGAATTGAGTGGATTTGGCCAAGCCGGCTCCCCAACTTCGCCGCAATTCGCCTCTCTGGGCTTCGCCTAAAGACGAGTTCCAGTTTGGCGAACATCAGCTCCATCGGGGTTTTTGATTCCAGCTTTCGCCGGAGAAGGCCCAACCCAACCTCGTGCTCTCACCCTCCTGAGGTAGGGAGGCACCTCGTGATATACGAAGGCCTTCCTGATAGCCTTCCAGGGCAAGGTGTTAAACGCGTTGACGATGCCAACGCCACCCGGATCACAGCCGAATCCGAGAAGGCCCTGACGTGCTTTATCGCGTCAATCGTAGATCTCCCCCCGCCCCAAACTCGTACTGCTCGTCACTCAGGTCGGGCCCCACCCGGGGCAGTGCCCGGAGAGACGAGCAGCAATTATTCTTTCAAACAACTTGCCCGCCTCATCCAGCAAACAAATGAGCCGGTACGCGGAGGGATCGTCCGCGGATCTGCCCTCCCTCCGCAGGAGAACAAGTCTCTCTTTCTGCCACAGTGGGGGGAATTTTCCCATCTTGAGGCAGCTGCCGCAGAAAGCCCCAAGAGCGCCTATCGCCAAGGCCCAGGCCCGGCCAGGGACCCCGTCGGGGCCAGGAGCAGTGTTCCTATCCGCCATCCGACGTACGGCCGCCAACTCCCCCTCCGTGACCCCCAGGTCTGCGGACCCCCCGGGGGAGGGGGCTGCGCGTCGACGACCCGATTGTGTACAAACGTAACCTAACCGTCGACTAATTACACGTATAGTCCGACAAACCTAAAGTGAAGTTTCAGACGTCACAGCCTAGCAAAATGGAGGCAAAATAGGCGGTTCAGGTCATCCCCACAACTCTTGGGTCTTACACTGCAGGCGCTTGAGGGGAAGGTGCGTTGTAGGTAAATGGTTTAGACAAATTAATTTAAATCAGCTGTCGATAATGTAACACACTGATGAAAGAACGGAAAACTAAAAATTATTTGGCCGCCTTGTCCTCTTACCTACGTTGGTGCGTAAGACATATTTAATAGCGCAGACATTAATTTCTATGCGACTCATACACAATAAATTGTTATTGTAAAAGAAGCCTCAGGAAATGTATTAATATTTTTTAACAGTTAGAAAACTAAAATGTAAATATTTTTTTGCTATTCCTGAATAATAAAAGTAGATTTCGGCTCATTAAAAAATTGCTTAAGGAGCTAAAAAATTTCTGGCTGCAATGAAAAATAGCGTGCCAACACAGACCGACAGCCACTTTTTACAACCAATAAAAGCCATCAAACAACCATTATTTAATGTTAAAATTTTGAAAAATTTGACAAAATCAGACGACATGTCGTCACTTTAACCGTAATATTTTGGCTTTGTTTAAAGATAATATTTCGACCTTGGGCTCATTTCATAACAATAATCGCTGCTAAAGTTTTAATTGTTAATTTGACACTGTTCCCAGTCATAGAATAATTTTGAAAAAATACCATTGGATTGCTTGAATTTTAACCTGTAAAATAAACTTATCGAAATAATAGACAAATTTTGGGAACATGGGATAAAAAAATAAAGTTTACCTTTGACGTCGCGCAGGCATCTGTTCGCCTGTTTATGGTGTCTGCGCGACGTAATCTTAATTTTTTTTCGAACGCTTGAAAATATCATTCTGGTCAATTATCGACTGCTCATCTGTTTACCGATTGCTCGAGCGAGACACGATCGTCACCTATTGTTTATAGAAGAGTATGTGCGATAGCCTTATTCTATCCCTATTGGGTGACTATAAGGGAAGACCTAAGAGTAACTGCGATAAGCTTGCTAACAGCGAGCCGTCGCAAGTTCCCCTACATCTCCTACTTCTAGGTCCTGAGTGACGTCAGAGACTTCACTTTAGGTTTGTCGGACAGTAGTAATTGTGTGAATTAAGAAAATCTATCGAACACCTTTGTGTTTGTAATAGAGGTTAGTGTGTAACAAACCTTAGCCGCTTCGGGACCTTCCTCTACAGCCAATGGTTTGTAATTCTCAAGCCTCCGGATGCCCGCGACGACGCAGGCCACTCCAGCCTCCGCAGTCCTTAGCGTCCTCCCCGGGTCACCCCCGATCGCCAGCACCAGCGTATCGTCCGCGTAGCACGTGACGCTGACGCCGGGGGGAAGAGCCACCCGCAAGACGCTGTCGAAAGCGACGTCACATAGCAGAGGGCCTAATACCGACCCCTGCGGGACGCCTCTCTCGACAATTTTCTCCCTCCGCCCCGGGTACTCCAGACATCTGCCCCCCAGATAGGACCCGATGATCCTCCTGAGGTATGCGGGCACTCGGTGGTGTATGAGAGGGCTCGGACGCGACTTATCGCATCTGTCGTCGAGCGACCCTCCCGGAACCCGAACTGAGAATCGCTCAGGTCGGGCCCCACGAGAGACAGATGTCTGGTGAGGCGGGCAGCGATGATGCGTTCGAGGAGTTTGCCCGCCTCGTCCAACAAGCAGATAGGGCGGTAAGCGGATGGCGTGCCCTCGGGCTTTCCCTCCTTCCCGAGAAGGACCAGTCGTCCCTTTCTCCATAGAGGAGGGAATTCTCCTCCCCGCAGGCAATTGTCGAACATTGCCCGCAGGGGATCGGCAAGGACGCCCATCGTCAAGGCCCATACTCGGTCGGGGATGCCATCGGGACCAGGGGCGGTGTTCCTGGCTGCCATTCTGCGCGCTGCCCCGGCCAGCTCCTCCTCCGTGATGCCCAGGTCTGTGGTCCAATGGACCGGATCTTCGTCGTCCTCGTGAACGGGCCGCGGCACTTCCCCGGCTGGGGGAAATAGCGTGTCCACGACCCGCTCCAAGACTTGGGGTTCTAGGCCCTCCGTAACCGGGGGGGCCCACGGGCGTAATTTGCTCAGTACCATCCGGTACGGGCGGCCCCATGGATCCCGGTCAAGAGAGCCGAAGAGCTCTTTCCAAGCTTCGGCCTTAGCGTCCTTGATGGCTCGCTGCAGGCTCTTCGTTGCCTTGCGGTATTCACCGTACAGCGTTGCCGTTCGTGTCTCATCGCGTCGTCTTCTTCGGCGAATTCTGGCGTACCGGCGTCGGGCCCTCACGCAGATCGCTCGTAGCTCTGCGATCTGCCCCGACCACCAGTACGCCGCTCGTCTCGGGAGGTCCTTGGCCCGGGGCATGCCGGCATCGCAGACGGCCGTCATCTGCCCCCGGAACCACTCCGATCTTCTCTGGCGTTGACAGGCTCGGTTCTGCTGTCCGAGATTCATGCGACGACACGAACGGCGGCCATCAGGGCGTCCTTGTCCATGCGCTTCAGCGTCCACCGCGGTGACAGGTTTTCCAAGCGACGGGGACGGGGTTGATTTCGCGGGGTGACGGATACATCCAGCAGGATGTGGAGCGTTTCCATCCTCTCCGCCACCTTCCACCCCGTCACACGCTGCACGGCAGCAGGCGTTGCCCAACTCAGGTCTATAATAGACGTGTCTTGCTGCCGCACAAACGTGGGAGCGGAGCCCCTGTTCAGTAGTCGGAGCTCCGCCTCCGCCGCACAGTTCTCCACGGCCCCACCTCGTCTGTCGGTCCTGGGGGACGCCCACATGGTGGAGTGTGCGTTGAAATCTCCCAGGACCAACACCGGACGAAGGAGGAGGCGCCGTAAACACGCCTCCACCCCATCCAGGAACTCCTCGAACTCCGTTAGATTGAGGCGAGGTGGGGCATAACAGCCTATCACCGCTAATTCTCCCCATTGGACAGCGACGTACCCTGACCCCGTTACGTGAGGGGAGCCAGGAGTGCCGTTCCAAGCCGCGGCTACTCGGCCGTGATCGTCTCCGAGCCACCCCTGTGGCACGACGTACGGCTCCGCGACGACAGCCAGTCCAATTTTCTACTCGCGCAGGGTATGAATGAGAAGATCATGGGCCCCGCGCGAGTGGTTTAGATTCCCCTGAAGAATCCGCTGGCCCGCCATTATTAGGCCGACTTAGCCCCCTCCAGGTTTCCCTCCGGTGGATTCGGTGTTGTGGCCGTCCTCGCGGGCGTATCGCTAGTCTCCGTTTCCACCTCCTGAGTTTTCTCAGTGGAGCTGCTTGCAGTAGGCGTCCTCTTCTCCGCTGTTCGGGGTGTGCAGCCCTTGCCCCCCAGTCGGTGTCCGGCCGGCCTCCTCAGATCACTGCAGAGCGGGCATTTCGGCGATTCGCTGCAGGTGCTTGCCGTGTGGGTGGTGCTGCCACACGTGTAGCATCGCCCACTCCGGTCCACGGGGCTCTTGCACGTGAGCCTCACGTGTCCAACCTCCAGACAGCGATAGCACTGGAGTGGGCGTGCCGCCAGTGCCTCGACACGGCACTTGCACCATCCCACGGTGATTTCGCCATCCGCCATCACTTTACGGGCAGCTACGAGCGGGCACTGGAGCCACACCGCTCCAGCACCACGTGTGGGAGGGAACCGGATTTCTCCGGTTTTTATCTCCCCCACCTCGCAACCTCCCGCTGCGGCGACAGCCTCCGCTACCTCCTGCGTGCTGGCAGAAATATCAAGGCCCCTTATCCTGATCTCCGCCCTCTTCGTCGGGCAAGCGACCTTGATTCCGCTTCCCTGGAGTACCTCCGCTATTTTTGCCCTGAGTGCCTCCGCCTTCGCGACGTTCTCGGGTCCCGTCACCTCGAGGACGGACCATGCTCCCGGTAGCTCCTCTCCGATGTTTGAGGTTTTCAATCCCCACGTCCCGGAGGCTC
>NW_017100498.1:200327-210988 GCF_001263275.1 Habropoda laboriosa | reverse complement strand
GTGGGGCGGGTTTAGCCGCCGTCCCCTTTTCCGGTGCATTTTGCCGGGCGTCGGTGGTTTTTGGCGTTGTTGTAGTCACTTTCTTCTGCTCGCTGTTCTTCTTCTTCTTCTTCCTCGTTTTCGATTGGTCCCTCGAAGTCCCTGCTATCGGCTGTCCTTTCGTCCTCTTCTTCTCCTGGGTGGGTTTTACGCCCAGGGGTGGCCTCACCGTCTTTCCAGGGAATAGTCCCTAGCGGAAATTGTCGAGCTTTTTCTCAACGATTGAAGCCACCAATCGAATGAGTCGCTCTTCCCTATCCTCCTCTCGATCAGCGGAGGGGGTG
The DNA here is from genome assembly GCF_001263275.1 of Habropoda laboriosa. Lineage (NCBI taxonomy): Eukaryota > Metazoa > Arthropoda > Insecta > Hymenoptera > Apidae > Habropoda > Habropoda laboriosa. The sequence continues at coordinate 210,665 of NW_017100498.1, read as the reverse complement.
GCCACCACCTTTACTGCCCTGGGTGGAGGCATCATTTCCTCCGTACTCTTCTCCGGCGACGACTCGATAGCCCTCCTTTTCGTCGGCACCTTTTCCCTTAATCGCCGTTGTTCCGACTGGGCCTCCTCCACCACCACCATGTACCAATCGAATGAGTCGCTCTTCCCTATCCTCCTCTCGATCAGCGGAGGGGGTGGCCACCACCTTTACTGCCCTGGGTGGAGGCATCATTTCCTCCGTACTCTTCTCCGGCGACGACTCGATAGCCCTTCTTTTCGTCGGCACCTTTTTCCTTAATCGCCGTTGTTCCGGCTGGGCCTCCTCCACCACCACCATGTTGTCCATGGCAGCATGCATGGGGATGTGTGTTAGGTTTAGCCGCCGTCCCCTTTTCCGGTGCATTTTGCCGGGCGTCGGTGGTTTTTGGCGTTGTTGTAGTCACTTTCTTCTGCTCGCTGTTCTTCTTCTTCTTCTTCTTCCTCGTTTTCGATTGGTCCCTCGAAGTCCCTGCTATCGGCTGTCCTTTCGTCCTCTTCTTCTCCTGGGTGGGTTTTACGCCCAGGGGTGGCCTCACCGTCTTTCCAGAGAATAGTTCCTCGCGGAAATTGTCGAGCTTTTTCTCAACGATTGAAGCCACCAATCGAATGAGTCGCTCTTCCCTATCCTCCTCTCGATCAGCGGAGGGGGTGGCCACCACCTTTACTGCCCTGGGTGGAGGCATCATTTCCTCCGTACTCTTCTCCGGCGACGACTCGATAGCCCTCCTTTTCGTCGGCACCTTTTCCCTTAATCGCCGTTGTTCCGACTGGGCCTCCTCCACCACCACCATGTTGTCCATGGCAGCAGTTACGTTTTCTACCGAGGTGCGAGTGGGCGGAGATGGTGTTTCCGCCTCCTTCGATGATCGTCCTAGAGCGTCGGTTTTCCGCCCTTGTGCGGCGACAGCTTCGGTGAGCCTCTCCACTTTGGCTGCCAGCTCCTCCACCTGTTTTCTTAGGGCGGCGTTTTCCTCTTCCAGTTTCGCCGCTGGTGCTGTGGCGACCGTCCTCGTTCCTAATTCTCCAGCGAATGCCTTAAAGAGAATCGCGGCATTTCTGAGTACCTGTTGGTACGTACCTTTGAGGTTTGCGCTGATGCTGACTACTTTGACAATCCCGTCGCAGGCATTCGTCAGTTGCGCTTGGAGGTCGGCCGTCGAAAGGTGTTTCGCCTCCTCGGTTTTCTCCTCTTGTACGAGGATCCATTTCGACGACAACGCTGGCGCCGGAACGCCCGGATTGAAAAGATCGAGCTGCCGCCGCAGCTCCAGTCGTCGCTCCTTGACGCTCAGTCTGATTAATTTTCTTGCAACCATGGTGAATAATGCCACCAGAAGGTCTTGCTAAGTAGTGAGGACGGTCTAATGCCGCGTGAAATAATATCCGCAGGGTTTTCTGAGGATGCATGCGACCACATTCTGTTAGATAGCCTTTGTATTTCGCTTACTCTGTTAGCGACGAACATCTTCCAATTTTTGGATGGAGAGTTGATCGAAGCGACCACGATCGTAGAGTCACACCAGTAATATTCCTCATAGGTGTGATCTAACGCTGTTCGTACCTTTTTCGCGAGCTAAGCTAGCAAGTGTGCTCCACACAACTCTAATCGCGGTAAATTGACAGCCTTGAGAGGCGCTACTCTTGATTTGGCGCATGACAAATGAGTGGACCAACCACCGTTACAAGTGAGTGCACAAATATAAATGCCCGCTCCGTAGGCTTTCTCTGACGCATCTGAAAACCCGTGTATTTTTATCTTTAACGGTTCTGGAATTAAAGCTTGTCTAGGAATTGTAATGCGATTCATTTCTTCAAGTTCTTTGCGAAACATATTCCATCGGGAGAGTAGATGCTGAAGAAACGACGCATCCCAAGAGACACGAAGTTGCTATAATTCTTGTAAAATTATTTTTGCCTGAATCCTGGCCGGTTCAATTGATCCGAGAGGATAAAATTTTGCGAAATATCAGAGAAAATTGTGCGTTTTGTGACACGCGAGTTAGAAGAGTTTCGCACGGTAAATCGCAATACGTTTTGTTCAATATCCCAAAGTAATCCGAGAGTTTTTGGGTCCTTATCTGAGATAACTTGTACACCTGCCTGCTTATTTATCTCGTGTGAAAAGATACTTGATTCATTTGAAGCCCATTTACGAAGTTTGAAGTCGAATTTACTAAGAATGTAAGATAACTCGTTCTTTAACTGAATTGCTTCTGTGATGCAATCTGTGCCAGTTAGTGGATCATCAATATAGAAATCACGTGAAATCTTCCGATTAGTGACTGGATGATTTTTTTGATTGATTTTCTCAACGTGTGAGAGGACTCTAGTGGCAATAAAAGGCGCAGACGCTGCTCCATACGTGACCGTATTCAGCTCGTAAACCTCTATTGGAATTTGCCGGTTTTCATGTCGTAGACAAATTTGCCTATACGTCTTTTCTATATCTGCTGCTGATATAATCTAACGATGTTTTCGGAAGTGTAAAAAGATACTGAAGATGTATTTGCAGAGCCGTCAAAATCAACACGTAATTTTGTGGTTGTACTGCTTGATTTAAGAACTGCGGGATGTGGTAGATCCTATTTGCTGAATTAAATATTGCTTGTCTATGATTTCAGTCATGTGTCCCAATGATTCATATTCATCCAGAAACTTAATGTATTCTTGCCTAACCTGAGGTTGTGATTGCAGTTTGCGTTCTAAACTTAAAAATCTCCTTTCAGCTTAATGCATAGAATTTCCTAACTCTTTCAGATTACCATTGAACGGAATTGCAACCTATACAGCGTGTCCCGTAACTCCTCGAACATCCGGAAATGGGGGGTTGCTGGGGTGACTCTAAACAACTTTTTCCTTTACCAAAATGTTGGTTCAAGCTTCGTTTTTGAATTATTAACGAAAAACACTGGCCAATCAGAGCGCGCGTAGAGCCCGCGCCCAGGCACGGGAGCGCTGACTCTCATCCGCGCGCGATCGTGAACAAATGCGTATGCGTGACTTCTCGATTATCGATCGCTGTCAAAAAAATTTGACTTTGCACCGCTATTTTTATAAGGCTCAGAGAAATGGTTTTTTGCCGTCATTCCGATGTTTGTATAACAATACATACAGTGGAGGACAGAAGTATTCATACACTATATAAAATGGAATAACTTTTTTAAAATTGGGCCAAACGACTTGAGTTTTTTTGAGAAGTTAGAAGGATTAGTATACTAGATGAAGTGTATAAAATTTTTTGAAAATATTGCAATTTGTTGGAATCACGAAGAAAATTGTAAAATGAAGCAATCTACGATGTTCGTATTCAATTAGCGTAATGGTAAATCTATAATCAGCGGGTAACAATACCGGGTGACGGTGAGCATAAGGTATCGGAGCATTCCTCAATCGTCCGCCCACCCTGATTAATCCGTCAGAGTCTAGGAAGGGGTTAAGCGATCGAGTTTTATTTGTATTTGCAAATGGTGTCTCTGTTTTTAATGCCTTAATTTCTGCAGCAACACATTTTTCTTGAACAAGTCTGATCAACAATTGTTCTGCCTCTGCCAGTTCAGGTGTCGTCAAATGATATGTATGTGCGTCGCAGCGTCGGCAGTTTATTAGCGACGATTAAACGACGCGGAGGAAACTTCACTCGTTGAAGTCCAAGTCGAATGTGTATAAAGTGGACTGTATTTTGTATATCGAATGATACGAAATGTATTTTCGTATGTATGCACCAAGTGTACAGTTGTGTATAATGTTGCGATGTGGATACTTGTGTGTTAAACTACGAAGTGAATACTTGAGTGGTAAGCAACGATCTCTGAAGTATCCTCTCGTCTCCGATCGTGACACCTCGAAGAAGGATTGAGTACGCTGATTGGTCCTCTTTGATTTTCCAATCAGCGCATTTTTGCCATTTCTTAAAATTTAAGTAACGCCCTTTAGCCAGCCCTTCTCAGAGCGGGGGTGAGGGCACTGTCTAAGTATGGGGGGTTTCTCGAAGGTTCGATGGGTCGCGGAAAATTCCTCCAGGTCGACTCTTAACTACAAGGACCGTTATACACATGTTTTAGCCGACCTTTCGGAAATACCGAGTTTATGACCTGGTCGGTTATTAAGACGAACGAAACGAAATTCTAAAGCTATTGTGTAAAAACTCGAAATGATTAAAAATACCTTTACTATCGCGAAGGCACAAATTGCCGGTTATAGAAAAAATAAGACTCTGAAACTATTAACGAAAAATAAACACGAAAATAAACTGTCTGTCACGTCCATGTCATAAACTAACCTTCGAGAATCTTTAATTACGGTGTTCCGTATCGGACGGAACATGATACATGGTGGTTTTGTTGGAATTTGTGGTTGTGGTTCCGGAGTTGCGATCGCGAAGTCTAGTTTTTAGTAGCTTTATGAATCGGAGAATGTAAACTGTGATTCGTTGTAACCTTGCATAATTAGAATACCGCGTGGGTAAATCAAAGAAGTCTGAGTCTAATATACCTGTCATTGACAAACAGGTAGTGTCAGTCTGCCGTGCCTCAGGTATATCCCTTACAATGACGTCTCCGGATGGCCATTGGGCGGCTTCTTGTTGTAAGCCAGGTCGGCCCGTGCCACCACAAATTATTATCCCTTAATTCCATTGCAGTCGCGCCCCGAGAAATAATGTCCGCGGGATTGTCGGATGATGATACATGGTTCCAGTTATTGGTATTAGTTAATTGCTGAATCTGAGAGGTGCGGTTTGCTACAAATGTTTTCCATCTTGTCGGCTGATCTCTGATCCACGCGAGGACAATCGTAGAGTCGGTCCAATAATGTTCCGCGTCAATGTCAAGCTGAAGTGCATGTTTTATAGTGTTTGCTAGATGAGCTAGCAGCAATGCTCCACATAATTCCAACTGTGGTAGGGTGATTGATTTTAATGGCGCGACTTTGCACACAATAATTTACTGACCCACGCATGGGTTTTACCTAGAGTGCGCAAGTAGGCGCAAGCTCCGTATGCACGCTCAGTGGCATCTGAGAATCCGTGCATCTCGATTCGTACTCTATTGCTACTAATTACATATCTTGGAACAGTTATCGACCCGACCCTAACGCAATTCGCTTCGAAATCGCGACCATTGTGTGTGGGTGAGTTGGGGCAAACTTTCATCCCAGCCTGCCCGTTCCTGCCACAGTTGTTGCATTATCAACTTGGCCTTCGTTATTGTAGGCCCAAGCAGTCCGAGTGGATCAAAGATCTGAGCAATCTCCGACAAGATGACGCGTTTCGTGATGCGATTGGGTGTATAACTTTTTACCGCGTAGTGGAGCTTGTCTGATTTCGTGGTCCACAGTAATCCTAAGGTTTTCGGGTCCCTATCGGCGGTTTTTATTGTGACCGCGTCCCTGTTTTCGTTAATTTCCGTGACTATAGACGGATTATTGCTAGCCCATTTTCGCAAAGTGAAACCTGATCGTTCTAATATCTTTATGATGCTACGACGCAATTCAAAAGCCTCCTCAATGGTTTCGCATCCAGTGAGCAGATCGTCCACGTAAAAGTCTTGTATGATTGCGCGACTTGCTATTGGAAATGATTCTGCGTGTTCCTGGCCGATTTGATTCAAGACGCGTGTAGCAAAAAATGGAGCCGCGGCCGTGCCATAGGTCACCGTATTCAACTCATACGTTTGAATAGGTGAATTTGGATTCGAGCGTCAGAGTATACGTTGCAGTCTACGATCTTCCTGACAAACGCGAATCTGTCTGTACATTTTCTCAATATCAGCAGACAGAACGAAGCGGTGTTTCCTGAACCGGAGAAGAGAATGGAAAACAAATTGCTCTGCACGGTGGGACCAGCTAACTGAGAGTCGTTTAATGAGATGCCTGACGAAGTCTTCGCGGAGCCATCGAAAACGACACGAATTTTTGTTGTGGTGCTTGAATTTTTAAATACTACGTGGTGAGGCAAATAGTAACTAGATTCTGAATGGTCATTGTCATCTATATCCACGCGTGTCATGTGACCCAGGGTTTCATATTCGGCCATAAATGCTAGATACTGCTCGCGAAGTTCCTCATTTCTGGAAAATCGCCGTTCCATCCCAATTAAACGTCTTTCCGCCTGACTTCGCGATTCTCCTAGTTGCTCTATATTATCCCCTTTTGGGACTACTACTACATACCGTCCGTCCGTGTCGCGTTGTGTCGTGCCTGTAAAATGTCTTTCAGCGTCTGTGATTGGAGGATGCGTATCGGTGTTATTGGAGCAACATTGCGTCTCAACCTCCCAGAATTTCTCTATTGCAAGCTGAAGTTTATCGTTGGTTGCTAAATGGCACGCACTAACCCCCCTTTTTTTGTACTACGTGGGCAGTTCAATGCTCCCCCTAATATCCACCCGAGTCGAGTTTTCTGCCACACCAGATCACCCTGTCCTGTCTTGTGCTGTCCAATACACAGCAATTTCCAGAACAGGCCGGCACCGATTAGCAGGTCAACCCGACTGGGGTGGGCAAATTGCGGATCCGCGAGCAAAATTCCAGGGAGTGGCAAGTGCCTCTTGGGTTACTGGTATGTTCGGTATGTCTTCGGTGATATTTGTTATTACCAAGCAAGATAAATCAGATCTAAAATTACCACAGCGCGATTTCATCGTTACGTTTGTTTTGCATTTTACGGAATTGGCTACCCTACGTAAACCCCCCACGGTCACATCTATTGTCGAGGCTGGCAGGTCTAACCTTTCACAAAACTTATGGGTAATGAAATGGGCTTGCGATCCGACGTCTAGCAGCGCGCGACACTCGTGTGCGTTACCCTTTGCATCTTCAATATAAACTATTGCGGTGGATAGCACGGTGTATTCTACAGTGGACCCCTTTGAATTTGAGATATATGATTGTATTCCGGATGTTGAGGGTCTATCTTGCTCATGATCACGAACAGAGGTTATTTCGGATTCGCGATTTGAGGGTTCTTCCCGGTTTGTGGTTGCTTCGTCTCGATGTAGCACTGTGTGATGTTTTCTTCCACACTTTCTACAAACGCCTCGAGTACAACCCTTTATGTTATGCCCTAGCGCGAGACAGTTGAAACAGCATTGAAGGCGTTTCACTGTCTCGTGCCGTTCTGGGTGCTGCATTTCTAATAGTTTAGCACAGTGATGCAGTTGATGGTTGCCCTTGCACAATGTGCAATTATTCTGCGCACTTGCAACATGGGTGGCTATTGGGTCGGAGGTTGTCCTACCCTTATGGGGTGGTTTGGAAGCATACATTAGAGGTTGAATGTTGATCATCGTTCGTTCGAGGAATTTGGCTTGTTATTCCATAAACTGCACGAAATCTCCAAATCTTAGTTGTACACGGGTTGTAAATGAAATGCCCTTGGAAATTTCCTACACGTCTCTTGCCAGGTCATTAAGAGCAGCCACATTCATGGTACATATGCTAATGGCTTGTCCTTTATAGGCCTGGAAGGCTGGGTCCTTAATCAGATCTCGTTTAATGAACGAGCATATGTATGCTAAATCTGCATAGAGTCTTAATTGGATAATGGGTTTGCCAATGGAGGAAAACGTATTCCGAAAAATCTCCATCGACATCCTTGCAGAAGCCGAAAAGTTTCCCTCTGGAATACCCTTGGCGATTAGAAAATCTGCGTCTACTGCACGAAATCTCCGAATCTTTGTTTCTCGGAACGCTTAATCAAATGCTTATCCCATTCCTTATGTGTAATTGGATCTAGTTTTTTTTTGATAATACAAGAACCAATAGAGTGTCCCACGTGTTCACTGGTTCACCTAACGCTCCTAGAGCAAGAACATGATTTTTCGCTGAATCTATAAATTCTCTCAGTGATGACGAACTGTGTCGTTTCACAGATGTTAATTCTAATAACGCGTTTGTATGATGGTGAATCAACGAAACAGGGTCCTCGTAGCGACTCTTCAGGCCCTCCCATGCTAATTTATAATTGACGTCTGACACGCCTAACGATTGGATTGCACGAACCGCGGGGCCCCTTAGGGCGGAATTCAAGTAATGAAACCGTTGAATATCTGAAAGTGAGGAGTTACTGTGAATTAATGATTCGAACGTGTCCCTGAAACGCAGCCAATCGTTATAGTTTCCATCGAAAGACGGCAGCACAATTGTGGGCAATTGTGGCGTGACCTGTCTTGCGATGGATTCGGAAGCTGAGACCGTCGGTGATGGTGCGGATGCTTGAGTATCACGAGATGAATTAATGAATTTTTCTACGTTTGCCAGAGTACCGAAAATGGCGGTCTCAAAAATGTCTCGCTCGTGCATGTAATCTGCCTCATGCTCGGTGCCCGAAACTAGAATTTCTATTTGTGACTGCACTGCATCGAATTTCTCAAATAACCCTTCGTTTGCCTTTACTCGTTTTTCGACTATAGCTACGTCTGTCGCGTACGTTCTGTCTGTTGCGTACAACAGCGCAACTCGTACTTCGCACACCGAACTAACTTTGTGCGAATAGTTTAATTCTAGTGGACTGTATAACTTATATTTTATTTTCCTTGACTATCACACCTAATGTACTATTTATTTAACGTTCAATGTTCGTGCTTCTATGTCTTGTGTCTAACTAACTTTTCGTTTTTAAAAAGATCCCGTCGATGCCTCCGAACAAACCGCATCGCGGGGGTGAGACACTCGGATAGGTGGAATTCATGTTTCGATAGTGGTGGGGAAGGGTGGCTGACACTACCTATTGGTTAAAATTAAAGGGGAGAAACTAAGCAAAAATGCCACCCCCCAGACCATTCGTCACTCTCAGGTACCGATCATACCCTTGAGTGACGCACGGGGAAATTCCGAATGTCTCTAACAATGATTGTAGCAGACAATAGCCTTAAGAAACGCTTCGGCTCTGGTGACCATATGTATGAAAATTTACAGAAAAAAAAACAAGTTTATAAAAGGCAAGGCGAAAAGAACTACGATTGCCGTGGTATCATAAAGTTACTGTCGCTACGAAACGGCTAACGGCCTTCTAATAAAAATGTACTTATTTGGTATATCTCGAGGGTTAGGTGGCAGGTATACGCCTCGAGGGCTAAATAATCCTTACTGCTACGAAAAATTAAAGAATATTAATTTGAAAGGTCGCTACGCGACATACCGGCCCCCTTGAACGGCGACGTTCAAAAGAATGGAGTCCTCAAAATTCGAATGAACGCTTAACAATGGGTTACTCTGACTTCTAAATATTACCTTACAATGTGTGTATGAATTCTGCTAATATTACTCTAAATGTACATTGTGCTAAACTAAGTATCCCCTTATATGGATCGAAAATTGATCTTACTTTACATGAATCTTAATTATTACTTCGTACTCTACTTCATACTCTATCATACACTATCATACTCTATCATACGGTCCATTCATCACACACACTTTATTGGTAATGGCGCAAGTCTTTTTATACTTCGTTTGTAGATGCCTAGTGGTGTTTTTATAGTCACTACACGAATAACTTTATCGTCACCTGGGTGAATCTCCAAGATTCTGCCCAACCGCCACTGCAGCGGTGGTAGATTGTCCTCTCGTACAAGGACCAACATCCCTTCCTTGATATCTGTGGTGTTACCCACATGCCACTTGCATCTTGTATGCAGTTCATGAAGGTATTCGCGATGCCATCTTTTCCAAAAATGTTGTTTCACCTTTTGGGTATGCTGCCATAGTGATAATCTATTGGTTTGCACATTAGTCCATTCATGTTCCGGTAGAGTTTGTAACGAATCACCAATTAGGAGATGAGCTGGTGTTAGTGCGATATAATCATTGGGGTCTGACGATAACGGTGTTAGTGGGCGGGAATTCAATATTGCTTCGATCTCGATTATAATACTATTTAATTGTTCGTATGTGAATAGCGTTTCTCCAAGTGTACTCATCAAATGTTTTTTAAATGCCTTCACCGCGGCCTCCCACAGCCCCCCGAAGTGGGGTGAGCGTGGGGGAGAGAATGACCAGTTGACTCCTTCATCTGTTAAATATCGGTTTACCCCTTCCTTGTGTTTTTCAGAATTTATAAAGGCTTGCAGTTTACGAATGTCATTATTGGCGCCTACAAAATTGGTCCCGTTATCAGAATATATTGTTCGCGACCTTCCCCTTCTTGCAAAAAAACGTTTTATCGCGGCTATACACGAGTCGGTGGTTAGATCGGTCACTAGTTCCAAATGAGTGGCCTTCGTGGCAAAACACACAAAGACCACTACATATCCTTTAATTTTTTTTGTATTCCTATGTTTCTTTTCTTTAAGTAAAAATGGTCC
>NW_017100498.1:195184-195669 GCF_001263275.1 Habropoda laboriosa | reverse complement strand
CTATCATATAGACTAGAAATGCATCCCATTGTGCTACGGGCTGACCTAGGATGGCTAGTGCGCTCATATGCATTTGAGCCTGTTCCGCCAGTGATCTGAGGCGTCGATCACAGCTTTTTCTGTTACAGAAAGTTCTTTTCCTCGAGGCATTTCACTTTTTAAGTATCCTAAATGAATCTTATGAATGCAAAGCGATAGATGACAAACAAATGAAGGTATACATACTGAAATTGGTTACCTATCAAGATCGATCAATGCTAACATAAAGAAAATTTATTAAGGTTGATATATTTATGAAACGCTTGAAAATCAGTTTTTATGCAATTCAGCCCAATGTTTACATTAATATACAAATTTTTTCTTATATAATTTGTTGTTTACACACTACGGAGTAGTATTTAAAGAAAATTGGCCATAATTTTCTGTAGAAAAATTAAATCATTAAAAATACGGGGGGTTGGTATATTTATGCAACGCACTGTACA
>NW_017100498.1:189975-191915 GCF_001263275.1 Habropoda laboriosa | reverse complement strand
GGGGGGGAGCCGCTGTCCCACTACCTGAGCCTACGGAGGATCGCGTCGTTTAATTAGTAAAAAAAAACGGTTATGTTACAGTTTTCTATTATATTACTTATGGCTGCTGTAATAAGTTTCTTTTTTTCGTTGTTTTCGAATGACAATTGTTTGCTTCTTGGATCCAAAAATGAAGCAAGACCATGGACAGTTTCGATATTTGAATTTAACTTAAACCTATTTGTAAGGGATGTCACCAAAACACTTTTAAATTGTTCCGTTTCAGATCTGCCTACGTCATTAGTTTTGAGATGATTATTAATAATACTATGAATGATGGGAAGTACTAAAGAACATAATGTTGTAGTTACTTCATCCAAGGGTTTTAAGACCGTAATTATATCATTTATTATTGCCCAATGATGTTCTGACATATCAAGTTTTGCCGCAATATTTAATTTCGTAATCGTCCTGTCTGTTAAAACAGACATAATTGCAGTTCTGTTGTATATTAGTCTCTCGCACATATAATAATAAGAACCCCAGCTTGTGGGGCAACTTTGAATTAATTTTCGTCTGTTTAGATTTAACTGCTTCTCTTTTTCGATGAAAGCAATCGTAGCAACGTTAGAATGATTAAAATATTGAACAATTTTACTGCCCTTATGTATAACTTCATTGATTATATCTACTGCGTCTAGAGCATCTTTCAATTGTATATTATGTGCGGCACAAGAAATGCTGTATTGTACGTTGTCAGACAAATTGGCAGCCATACTTATATTATATGCGTTACCATGAACCATCGCAATTACTTTATCAGTAATATTCCAGTCTTCATTAAGCATGTTAAACATGATGGCTTAATTTTCCCCCGAATGGCGGTCTTCCATAAACTGTGTACAAAGTGTGTAATTCTGTAAGACCCATTTTTCATTAATAAAATGTGCCGTTGTAGAAATATACGAATCTTGAGATCTCGAGGACCATCCGTCATTAGTGGGAACTCTATTAGGTGCCCCCGAAAGTTCTTTTTCAATTCTTCTTCGTTTTTCATTATACATATTTTGTAATCGTTTCAAAATACTTTTCGGGCAAGGACACTGATATCCTGGTTCCAATACAGCTATAAACTCTTTGAATCCATTACTATTACAAAATGAAATAGGTATCATATTTACTGAAATCATACGAGCAAGTGCCTGCGATATTGCACTGTGATTGTTGAACATCACTTAAATCTCCAAAGTTTTATACAAGTAATTTCAATTGTTTATAAAAAATGCGCATTGAAATGAAATATTTTACAGAATGTCATTTTTCGACTTCTAAATTCATCCCTTCAAATTTTATCAAAATCCTCGGGGGACAGGTATGTAGTCTCCTTGATAAGTGCTTTGCACAACAATATTTCTCAAATTTTTCATTTCGCTGAAAAGTTACAAAATGAAATTACAAAATAATTAAAAATAAAATGTAACACCGACCCACAGTGTTTCGACCAATGGATAAAAATCAGAAATTCAAAGTGTAAAATCTAAAAATTTTTTCATTTTAAGATGTTAATAACAAACCATAGTTTGTAATATTACCTACAATTTTGACTGAATACGTCCATTTGTTGTTAAAATTAAGACGTGAAATTTGCTCCATTAAAATCAGTGTATTTTTCAAATATGTGCCATTCACAGACCATTTGTGTTTTTGATTTGATTTTTATTTAGTACCTGAATACCTTTGAAGCTGACACAGAATTTTAATACAATAGTAATAAATTTTCCTAATTCTTCATGTAAAATTTTTATCAAATTTAACGAGACGTTTAAAAAAAGTACCGAGTAATACCTCTGTGATTTTTTGTTTATTAATTTTGAACATATAAATCTTTATATTAATGTCAAATTTAACTGCTTAAATTTGCTTAAAATGAAGTTAATTGTCAAAATCGTTATTGACGCGTT
>NW_017100498.1:179751-189920 GCF_001263275.1 Habropoda laboriosa | reverse complement strand
TACATTGTTATTTAACTACCTAATGAAAATTACAAAACAAAAATAAAAGAGAAATTTTGAATGTATAGAAAGTTATGATATTTGTCTCTAAACCCCCTGTGTGCGAAACGGCCCCTACCATTTTTCCGGTATTTTCGCGAAACTAATGAACAAATTTTTCAAACAAAAGTTAATTAATATTTAGTTGACAATAAATCTTGTTAATGAAAATTTACAAAAAATTTTTATTCGATATAAAATAAAGATCACTACAATTTTTTTAAACGAAACCATATATTTTTTTATGTGCCAATCAATGTATATTTGAATTCTCTTCAAAAAAGTATTAGGGAACTTAGGTCGAAAATTGATTAATTTAGAAATTATGATTTTTGACCCGAACGCCCATATACTCGAAACACTGCGTCTCACCGAGATTCAAAAAGAATCTCCTAATTCTTACTCATGTGCTCAGGTTGCTCGAGCGTCACGTTGCGACGTAGATATTTGGCGGAAAGAGCCGAACAGGCTTCGCTACCGCTACACTTGTGTGAGAGCACGAGGACGGATAGTGGAAGACGGCTGTAGGTCATAGTGGGGGTAACTGCTTTCGTCCACGGCCCACGTTCCTGGCATCACTGATCCCACTACAGTAAATTCTCCGCAAGTGTCAGCTCGCAAGGAAGCTAAACCTGACATTTGTAGTGTGAGGGACTACGTTTTCGAGCCTCGCGCCCGCCTTTGTAGTTTGCCGAACGTAGACAAGGACAGCGAATAAAAGATAAGCATGAAACGTGAGTCGAGGCAACCAAGCGATTTAAATACCAACTTTTTTAATCGTCAGATTTACAGGTTGCTGTCAGGCGGCCACAAGAAAATACATTTTAAGGATAGGGTTATAGTATTATGCTTTATAATTTTTTTTTTTCAATTGAAAATAATGTCTAGCTAGCTATGACGTTCAAAATTTTTAGTTGACAACATTTATTTTATTTTAATTATTCTAAACATTTGAGGCACTCCAGTCACTGATGACCACCATGGCCATATCGAGGAAACAATCTAATATTAATACTTATTGAGTGATTAATTTAATTTTATAATATATCGCTTTGGATAAATTACTAAAACAAATTGCTAAAAAAATTGTTGAAGCAAAATGTTTTATATGTACTGCGTGGAAAACTCTACATCCTAAAATATTGGAAGAAGCGAGTTCTTCTTCACGGTACGTTTATGACACGTCCGCTAAATATGGTTTGGGGATGCCTGCGAACACCCCAGGTATAAATGTGCACACTGTCACCACGTTTTGTAGGCAGTTCTAATTGTGCGCCCGTCTTGTGAATATCGTCTAAAATATAATTTTTTACCTACCTTACTCCACACGAGTCATTTATTTAATATAACCCCTCAACAAAAATACATTAAATACCTATACACATTATCCGTCGAATGTAGAGGGAGAGCCACCGTTTGGTTGCCAATTGTTTATCACATAGAGTCGGCCTATCTCCACGTAAAAAAAAAAATGTAGAATACCTTACTCCACACGAGTCATTTATTTAATATAACCCCTCAACAAAAATACATTAAATACCTACACACATTATCCGTCGAATGTAGAGGGAGAGCCACCGTTTGGTTGCTAATTGTTTATCACATAGAGTCGGCCTATCTCCACGTAAAAAAAAATATAGGGCCGATTCGAGTCGGCCTATCTCACAAGTGTCAGTAAAATGTAGGGTCGATTCCACAAGTGTCAGTAAAATGTAGAGTCGGCCTACCTCCACGTAAAAAAAAATATAGGGCCGATTTCACAAGTGTCAGTAAAATGTAGGGCCGGTTCTACATTTTACTGTCGTAGGAGGGTGAGGTGATTCTGTAACTTAGCCACTAAATTCTTGTGGCACCATGAAGACTGATAGATGACCGTATCATAGCGTACAGGGCGAGAGAAGTACTCGATGAAACAGGAAGATCATTAATATAAACCAGGAAGAGCAGAGGGCCCAGCACCGAGCCTTGAGGAACTCCAGATTTAATATGCAATGGAGGAGATTTGCCTTGACGGAGTTGGACATAGAAAGTACGTTTGGTTAGATACCAGTGAATGAGCTTAATAATGCAAGGATGAAAGTTCAATTTAATTAATGTTTGTGTTCATGTTATTAGCATGGTACTGTGCCATCCTTGCACGGTACCCTTGCACGGTAGAGTGAGATCTCCGAAAACCGAACTGGTGATCAATCAGGATGTTGTTCTTACTAATATGGTCGTTCATGATATTGCAAATAATTTTTTCGAAAATCTTAGATAAAACCGGGAGTAAACTAATTGGCCTGTAACTATCAGGGAGCTTGTGATTTTTGCCAGGTTTTGGAATAGGATCCGTTTTTGCCACTTTCCATTGAGCAGGAAAGTAGCAATGAATAAGAGCTGCTCTAATAATGTAATATATTTGGATAAAAATTTTGAAGGAGGCGTGTTTAAGGAGCGAGGGCGAAACCTTGTCTCCTCCACACGCCTTGTTGCTTTTGAGTTTCGCCACAAGGTCGGCAATGATCTTGGGGGAGACGTACTTAGGTAAGTCTACAAATTTTGTCGGATTATAAAACTCCCTGTAGTGAAATTTCTCAAGCTCATCATTTACCATCAGCTAGAGCGGGGAGGTGACACGATGGGCATGGTCAAAGACACTGCCAAAATGATTATCAAGAACCCGAACTTTCTGTGAATTTAAGGTTAACAGATTGCCCTGGTTATCCTGAAGCGGGGGAATAACTTTTCTTTTTAGTGATTTTCTTGTAGAGAGGCCAAAAAGTGTGATCGTTTAGTCTTGCATTCTTAATTTGTTCAGTAATAAATTTGGATTTTAGTTGAATTATTTTCTTTTTGATCTGTGCCGTGAGGTCCCTGCAATATAATGAATATATAAAATTTCCTGTTCTTTGCCACTTCTTCCTTGCGGAGTTGCGAAGATAGATTCTTTAATTCAGAATCAGCTACTATAAATTTATTAGAAGTTGGTACCAAGTTGGTGGCATGAAAGAACGATCTACAGAGCGACCTGGTCAGAGAGCTGATAGCGAGATCAATATCTTGTGCAGATGAGATAGCATGATTTATGGTGCGTTTTAGCGTGAGGTTGTGGTACGCATCCCAGTCAGTTAACGGGGAAGGAGGTAGTGGTTTTTGGTTGGAGTTAGAAGATGGTGAGAGCAGTACAGAAAGATGATCGGAACTGAGTTCGTCGAGTGTGGTGCAGGTGAGGTAATGGTTTAAGTCTATATTAATTTAACTATTAAAGGAACAAAACGAAAAATATATTAGCTCTTGTTTAAACATGTATAAAAGGACAACAAAAAGAAAATCTATAATTACTGATGGACTATACACTAATATTATTTTATTTGCGCCATGTATGCGCCATAAAATATTTATGGATAGAGGAACCGTAGCGCATTATGTTACAAACTATTACACGTTGTAGGTTATCTGGAAGCTTGTATTTTTGCCAAATGACGTTGTTCGAGGGAGGCCACCCTCCTCTCGCGCCTACCACGAATGGTAGGACCCGAGGTATATCCTGTAAATTATATTTAGCCTGGATATTATTAAGAATTTCGAGGAGATTATATTTATCTCTCTTGATGCGCGCCGCTTCCAGAAGACTATTGCCATGCTCCCATACCACAGTCGTTTCAATTATACTACATGTATGTTCTTTATTGTCTATTACAAGGAGGTCAGGAATACACCTATTATCTCTAGTATGTATTCTCGGTGCTTCTTGTATACTATAGCCAATTTTCTTAAGGTGACCGGCCAAATCCTGCATGGCTTTATTGTGTCTCTGTATCCGTTGATAATGGGTAACCGGACAACGCTGCAGTATATGATGTAATGTCTCTCTTCTGCCCGCGCAAATGGGGTAACGACATTGAGCCGCCTCCGGGTTTATGTATGGAGCACCGTCCGTGGGCAGGAGACCAATGCGCAATTGAATGGTGCGTATATAGTCGCGTCCAGTCCAAAATGGTGGAGGGTTCAAAATCCAGCTGCTTGCTGCACGAGAGTTATATTTTAGTCTGTTTCCCAGCGCGGCCTGATGCAAACTAGTGGCCCAATGCCGGGCAACGGCTGATCGAGATGTAGGTAAGCCTTGGCAAACCACATCCAGTTTTCGCATCAATTTCTTTATAGATTGACTGATTGACTGATATAGACACCAATTTGATGTCTAAGACACGGGACGGGCAAACCGCCGTCGCGACTTTTCGCGTGTATATAAGCTGTGGGCGTCGTCACAGGCAGATGTAGCGTTGCTTTGACGAAGCGCCTGATAAGGCGATCGACGTGTTCTAATTTGCCCACAGTTATGTCCGATGTTTGACTGCAATGTATAAGTCGAGGTATTAGGTGGCGGTTCAGAATGTATAACTTTTGCCAAGGACGAAGGGCAGCACGGCGCAGGCGCTCCAACATACCCTCCAAGTTAGAAGCGGAGGGTGCGATCATGCCACGCTGGCCATAGCTGTGACCCAGGTACTTGAGTTGCTCCTGCACGTTAAGGGCCGGGACAGCTGACCCGTCGATGTGAAACTGTGAACTAGTGTCCACAGCCAACCGTTTGGTGCCCGGAACTCGTACCAGCTGCAGAGCACGACATTTGGAGGGGTTCACCTCCATATGCGTGCTCCCCAAAAAGGCATGGAGCTTCTGAAGATGTTCGCGCATACCATGAACAGAATTGCTGAGCAATACAATATCGTCGGCGAATAACAGACAACCAATCCTAGCGGTGCCTAAAGAGACACCTTCTGCCGGATTAATGGAAGACACCAGGTCATTCATCACAATGTTAAATAATATAGGGCTGTCTGTATCACCTTGGCGCATCCCCCGACAGATCTTTACAGGGGAGCTCCTCTGTCCGTGGCACTCTAGAACGGTATCGACATCGCTGTATGTTGACATAATGTATTTGATTGTATGGTTGTCAACACCTTTAGATATCAAAGCATTTTCTATGGCCGTTGGATGCACCTTGTCGAAAGCCTTAGTCAAATCTATTGATAATACAAAGAGGGGTAAGCCGTTATTGCGATGTTCTCGGATAATTGTATCCAATATGGTGAAGCTTGTCATAACACCATCGCCCGGCGTAAACTCTCTCTGCGCATGGTGCAACTTAATATTTTCCATAATACGTGAAGCCAGGATTTTGTGTAGCAAGCGGGAGAATAGAGACGAAATTGTGATAGGACGCCAGTTAGAGACTCGGGAGAGGTCACCCTTCTTTGGTATCATTACTGTTCTATTATGGCGTAGGATGTAAGCGACCACGGTCGGGTCAGATCTACAGTGGATTTCGTCTAAGAGTACGTAATTGGCCTCGCTAACCACTTCACTGACTCTCTTTAACGCCGAACCATATGACATGATCTTTAACTTAATTGGACCACTCCCCGCGCTATCGCAACAATCAGAATGCTGCTGCCCAACAATATAAGACACTGTGAAATCTTCTCTCCCTCGACTGTCCAATTCAAGAACTTTACAAAGGTGCATATACGCTCCCCTCACTGCAGCTACTGTTGGTTGCAGTAAGTAGATGCGCTTTGTCCCACTGAGCGCTCGCATTAGTTCGCTCGTGAAATTTATAGTCTTACCCGCGCCCGTAGGTGCCTCCACAAGATAGTAACTCTCCCCCAGACCTAGTTCAGTTGATAGCAATTCATGTACTGCGCTCTTGAAGTACATTCTTGGTGACACATCCGCACTCGCGTCTGGAGCCAAAACCGTCAGGGCCAATGGCCTATCGTCCTTACTAATCTTATCATACGATCTAATAGGTGAAGATTCTATCCTGCCTAGACCGTAAACAGAGACAACCTTGCCATCGCTATTCACAATTGGACTCCCGCTCATGCCCTGCAGTCCCCTCCACGAACTCGGGCTGACGTGGTTGAACTCGGCATCCACCTCGACGGGCCTCATTTCGTAAAACAATGCGCCCTGTCGGCTCTCTTCTTCACCTCGTGTCTTTTCAACGATTAGATACTTACCAACTCCTCTAGTTGGACAGATGACGCAAAGGATTTCACCGACCCTTGCAGAAGCAAACCTGTATGCACGATCGCCATATATTACAAGGTCTTGCTCCACACTATCATGAAAAACCTTCTCCCACGTGTGAGACCGGCTCGCGTTATAGTCACCGGGTTGCCATAGGTGACGTGATGAGAACTAACGAGGTTTTGGCCACTACCGAAACAACTTCCTTGGTCTAGAGCAGACATTATCTCACCAGCCCACCAATCACCAGGCCCAACATCGCAGATCTCGTCAGGTCCCGTAGCATCAGCACTCACTTGATTGGTCTCGTAAATTAGCTCTTCTGGCTTACAGGGCCTAACATGTCTCCAAGCCTCCAGCGACGCTAACGTCACTCGAGACGTAGAACCTGTGCGCAGCTTCGCGGCTCCCCGCCTCCAATCAGTGCTAATACGTACTTCTTCCCTAGATACTGAACTAGACAATGTGCCGGCGTCGCTCTGGCGCAAACATTCTTTGAGCTCACTAAGTAATATATGGCTGTTACTCACGAACATGATCAATGGCGTATCAGCCAACTCAGTTCCTGCAAACAACCCCCTCAGCCGGTCGGGCCTTAGCTCAGTCAACAGCGTCAAATCTCCAGTCCAAGTTATGCATGAGTAACCTCGCCTCCACAGAAAAGAATTAATCGCCGACAAATATGGTATGATAGTGTCACTGTTACCTCATAAGAACAAGACACCGCCAAGTTCTCGCAATATGGTTTCATCACCCCTTGCTAACCGTACGCATATGCAATTATCTTGCAGCAGACGTTCATTGCCGTACATAATCATAGGGATCTTAACCGGGTCAGTTAATGTTGACTCCTGCACTGCCGAGACTATGGCATCTTCATAAGATCTAAGTGTCATGATGAGGCCTCCATAATTAGAGATCTCTCCGTCGAGCTCTGGTGTAGCTCCTCGAACTATCCCGCTAAACTCGGTCTTCGGTAATCCAAAATAGATGTACTCCCACGGCTTGTAACTTGGTTCTATCGGATCCGTCCAGGAACTTACCACTGCGCCCTGATCGGTTAACAGTCTGTAAAGGCGCGTGTTCTTAAACTCTTGAGTTTCTACAGCGCTAACGCTGTAGTTTCCTCGGCACACACGGGCCTGTTTCGCTCGTAATCAACTAATCGGATACGACCAGGCCTCGACAATCGGAATTCGCTGTAATCAGTTGAGCCATTTATGATGGCATAATAATAATATGATCCAACCTTCCTACCAAAAGATATAACGCCCCCGATTTTAACATTTTCTTTGCTATATGGTTGCCAACCACTAGCCCAATAATAAAAGCACTGGCCGCTTATCAAGCGCTTTTGTGATCTTATCATATTGCAGTTGACAAGCGACAAGCTCCTATGCCGCATTAGGACAAACGTTTGCCTCCCAACAGACCGATAACATGATCCTGTGCCATCGTCTGTGTAATAGCATGGGCAGGCCATGGACGCTGTAGTCAGCCTCAGCGTCTCCTGTCTGGTAACTATATCTGGGTATAGTTCGATGAGACCAGGTCCCGTCATCGTGTGCCCAGCAAATATTGAAGCTTCTCTACATCTCAAGAAAGTCCAATCAGCGTATCGCACTTCGTCATATTTTACACCCCAATAATCTATCTTCTCTGATATCGTCGGTTGTCCGACAAATGGAGGCAAAGGCACTTGATCGATCCAACCATTGTCACGGGTCCAACATATGCCAAATACTATATTAAGAAGGCACACTAAGTCCGCCATATTGGCCTTCCTCAGATGTTCTCGTTTAATCCCGTCTGGACCGCATGCAGATTGTTTTTGACGTTGGAGAGCAAGCTCTGTTTCCCTAAATGTGATGGGATAGTCCAGATGTATAGATGCATCAATAGAAGGGGAGGAACGGCCAGAATACGCTGGGCATTCTTCAAAAATGGGCCGATATTCCTCCTCTATATCGGACATATTAGGAAATATGTCAATGCATATTTCCTTGTCGTCGAGAATTGCATTCTTGGCAAACAGTCGCTGGTATCTGCTAAAGACGGCGGATCTTATACTGGCCCGATATTCCTCCTCTATATCGGACATATTAGGAAATATGTCAATGCATATTTCCTTGTCGTCGAGAATTGCATTCTTGGCAAACAGTCGCTGGTAACTGCTAAAGGCGGCGGATCTTATACTGGCCCGATTCTGTTTGTTCTTATTCTTCTTGTTCTTTCTTTTGTTTCTATTGTTCTTCCTATTTATTCTATTGTTGTTTTCAAAAGTTTCAGGAGTGCGTGGCGATTTAGCCAGACTATTAATACATGCGGAGATAATTGGGTCGAATTCATCAAAATTTGTACTATTAAATAGGTCATAAATAGATGTTGTATATTATCGGAGCATGATGGGAGTAATTCATATATATATGTGCATATGTCGGACCGACTGAGAAGGCTGCACGTGCGCGGCTCAGCAATGGGAGAAACGGCACTATTATTATCTTCAATTGTGTGTAACAATGGCTGTGAAAAGGAGGTGTTCCCTGGAGCAACAAAATCAATGTGTTCAAGGCGCACACGCGGAGTACGTGGGCAGATAGCTCTATGAGTAACTGGTTGAGAAGAAGTGCAAGCTGAGTTTTCAAGTACTATTTGTGATAAAATGTTCTTATACGATTGGTAATTGACGGTCGTTTCTTAATGCCCTTGGCAGAACGTCCCGAGTGCAAACCTGCCAGTCGAATATTAATTTCACGCTGTGGCAGGCCAGGAGGAAGCCGCAGTTCTAGCTGGGCAAGTTATTTCTCCTCCGCAGTGGACCATTTAGTTCTGGTGGTCGGCGCTCTGATTGTTGTTAAAATAACATCCTGGGCGTTGTATTCGGTCGGGTGTGCCCGCCTCTTATGCTGCCGTAGTCCTGCATAAGTTTTAAAGCTCCGGGAACATACGTCACAGGAGTATGTCTCATCGCTACTAGGTGGCGGCTGATTACATCGTCGGATGTGTTGTTTTTGTTGCGTTACGGGCCTCGAGGTTACATTTATACTACAAGAAGGACATAACAAACACTCAAGATCCAAATGTGTATCGACGGGATTTCCATGGGACATCGCCGAGTCGTCATTTTTATCCTTAGGAGCACTTAAAGTGGAGCATAGCTCCGGAGCAACCCAGGGCTGCTAACCCTGGGTGCTCCTGACATAATGTCCATTTTGGCCGCCTCCATTGGTTCGGATCCGGCACCTTATGGGATCCTTACCTTGGCACCACGCGACCCTGCCAGGGAAGGCTTTCCAGTCGACACAACGGCAAGATGTTTATACACCGTTGTGTCCTGACCCCAACTGGTAAGTTAGATCGCCGAGTCGTCATTTTTATCCTTAGGAGCACTTAAAGTGGAGCATAGCTCCGGAGCAACCCAGGGCTGCTAACCCTGGGTGCTCCTGACATAATGTCCATTTTGGCCGCCTCCATTGGTTCGGATCCGGCACCTTATGGGATCCTTACCTTGGCACCACGCGACCCTGCCAGGGGTCAAACGTGGAGGTCGGCCTTGGGAAGGGTTTCCAGTCGACACAACGGCAAGATGTTTATACACCGTTGTGTCCTGACCCCAACTGGTAAGTTAGGGACAAGGTGAGTGTATGCGTCAGGAAACAGTATGTCATAAGTGGCAAGTTCGGAATGTTTTTTAAGTTCATTACTGTTTCTATTGTTATTAAAATTATTCCATAGCTGGTGTTTGGAATTCTAGTCTCCACCGATCAAGAAGGGAGAGCGGTGGGAGGTGAGTTTATTTAGAATGTCGCTGGACAGTCTGATAGCAGGAGGACAGTAGACTGATACAACTATTATATTAGAGGGGATTAATTTGATTGCAACGGCCTCTACGGCTCCGGTGTATAGCAGTGTGTAATGAACGTAGTTCAGGTTCTTGAGTATGTAGTAACGCCGCGCAGAGTGCCATCAAGTCTATCACGTCTAATAATGTTAAAATCGCCCAGAAATATGCTATCGCCCTGCAGTAACCAAGTATCCTGAATTGCGGCCACGACCACGTTGTTGTTAACCATAAAAAATTCGAGTTCAGATTTAGACTCTAAATCTTT
>NW_017100498.1:174752-179660 GCF_001263275.1 Habropoda laboriosa | reverse complement strand
AGCGAAACCGGTATGGAGGGGGCAAGAGGGCTGAAAGACGCTCCTGGGCTGCCAGGAGGGCGCGGAGAAGTTCTTTTAGCCAGGTAAGTAAGAAGAAAATTCGGAAAGTTTATAAATGTTGCTTTTATATTGAAATTATCAAATGACCACGTTTATATTTTTACAGTATTAGTGTCTTGTTATGGATATTAATGTGTAATTAAAGGAACTCCAGGCCCTTTTCCTGACCATTGATTGGTCAGCAGCAAGGGGCCAAAACTACTATAAAACCCATGTACTCGCACAAGGTCGAGAGATGTGTGGCGGGTACGTCGTTGCCAACAAACCCTTACCGAACCTCGTTCTATTCTTCCACGCGAACTTTCTCTTTTCCAACTCTTTCAGATTGTAGTTTCCGTTCTTTTGTCTCTCCCCGGGTTAAAACTTGCCTTCGTCCTCGAGTGGCCCAAGAAGCGCACATCTGGCATTCAGGTTCGCACGAGGACGAACGAATTTTCCGTTTCCACCACTTTCTCCACTTCTATCTTTATCTATCGCTACTCCTGTCTCCCTGTCCTAACAATATAAAAACCCAGTACGCCTACACCTCCGGACAGTTTTTCCTTTACCGACCATCGCGACGTACCCGCCGAACCGCTGCCGCCGGGACAAGTAACAAAATAAACGATTGTATTTTCTAGACCAATTGTACGCCTATACGACCATATACTTATACGTTAATAAATTGAGGTGAAAACAGGGTAACGACGTTCCTCACCCACCTCAATCTCATTAATCCAACAGAGCAAAACAGTTGTTACTATACGCTAACCCGCACAAAATTACATATTTAATTTTTGTAGGAAACACTTTTATGAAATTTTAACTACAGCAGACATATTTCAGGTGATAAAGTTAAGTGAAATATCCT
Organism: Habropoda laboriosa; assembly: GCF_001263275.1. NCBI lineage: Eukaryota > Metazoa > Arthropoda > Insecta > Hymenoptera > Apidae > Habropoda > Habropoda laboriosa. The sequence continues at coordinate 178,750 of NW_017100498.1, read as the reverse complement.
GTATATGTTGTGTTAAAAATTATGATGTACGTGCATAAGCATATTATATAATTTTATAATTTTTAAAATGTTCTTACAAAATTTTATACATTTGTGTAGACAGAGTTGGGCGAACTTTATCTTGAATAACGAATAAAAGATGACGAATAAAGCCCAGGACTTATTCGTGAATAACAAATAATGTTTTGTTCGAATAAAATCTTTATTCGTTATTCACTTATAAATCCTGTATCTTTATTCGTTATTCGAAATAACTCCACGAGAGATAAGTATCACAAATAAGTGATATTGTTTTACATAGGGGTACCATGCGGTAAGGGAAACCTCACTCGAGTTAGAGGTGGACCATTGGTGACGTATTTACGTATATAGAGTTTCTTTTAATTTTAGAATTTACAATCTCAAATGTCTCTGCTTATTTTAACAAAATGTCAATTTTCCATATGTATTTCTTGCAATAGTTGTGCTATCTTATCGTAAGTACGGGTACTTGAATATTAACACAAGATTTTTAATTACTATTCCCTTTTTAACGCAATATACTTTATTTCACAATTATGTAACCAATAACTCAAAATTTTCTGCAATTCAAAGTTTCTTTAATGTGACTGTAGAACAATCCAATATGCAGTTACTTCTAAAATACTTCTTCGTTTTGCTGACCAAATTTATATAAATATTAGCTATGGTACATATGAACTGTACATCGTTCAGGTTATTTTTTATTTCAGCTACATTGTTTGTAAATACTATGTGGTGAAAATTAAAACGAATTCATATTCACTTCGCTGTCGCGGTTCCTCGGCCCACTTCTTAGACTTCTTGGTAAGTACTACGCCGTTTGTTCCTGGTTTATTCAAATCAATTTTTATTCGAATAAAAGTTTATTCGTTATTCTCGAATAACTTCATTTTATTCGCATCTTTTATTCGAATAATGCCCAACTTAAAAAAGGCTAAAAAAAATTGAATTTCATTTCTTTTAACTAATGTCTACACAGTGTAGATAACGTAAGCTACAAATATTTTCAAGAAGAAAAATATATTTTTTGAATAAGCTGTCTTGAGATGTCTTTATAAGTAAATTCAGAGAATTTAAATAGGGTGAAATAATGTACATTGATTCCAAGTTGATTTATATACCTGTCCACAAAGACTAGTAGTATTTATCTATAGTGCTTGGAATTCTATATTTGGTAGACTTACTTCAACGAAAATAAAGTGTTTATATCTTAGAAAAATATTACTGGACCAATTTTTACCATCTTTCTCAAATCTTTGAGATGAATATGATATACTCTTAAAGATGACCAGCTATTTCTATTTCATTCTGTATATTATCCAATATTGCGAAAGGTATATAACGTAGTTTTATATTTGCATTTAAATTGATTTTGATAAATGATTATATTAAAGAAAAGAGGGTAGTAATGAAAAATGACATAATTATGCTCAATACATATAAACGTATTATAGATGTGATCTATTAATAACTAAATCTAATCGTTAAATTAGAATCAGTAGATGTTAGCATTCTTTAGTATTGGCTAATGTATTATACGTGAGAAATATACTGTTAGGTGATTAGCCCTTTCTTAGCCATAATTCACAAAAGCATCAATACGATAAGAGATGTTTTTGAGATTTCTTCAAAACAAATTAGTCAGCATGTACTAAATTTCCAAAGGAAAGTCTAAATTCGCAAGACCGAGTTATTCACGTCGTGGCTAAGAGGCTAAGGGTTTAAGGTCATCATCTCCTTGTCAAATACTCACAGTATATACACCGATCCTTCCATTTACGCGGATTGACTGTTCCGCGTTGATTTTTTTTACGCGAATAAAAATCGCGTAGTCTGCTTCTATGAAAAAGAAAAACAGGTATAAGTTATAAAAACATTTAAATCGCACAGATTAATAAAAAAATAATAATATTTCAGAAAACCAAAATAGGTTTTATTCGGTGTCAGAATCTGTACTGTAATTCAAAGCAATCGACCTTCTCTTGTTCATTGGCTCAGTCACTTCATCTTCATCGCTTAAAATATTTGCAAGTCTTACTTCATTTGCATTATTATTGTTTATATTTTTAAATGAATTTGTCAATAACTTATCTTTTGCTAGGTTGTCGTAAATTGCCTGATATTCGCTGCAACATTTTTTTAAATCTTGTTGAAATTTTAAGACTCGTTGAATGTTTGGATCAATATCTAGAGCAGTACTTTCCAATTTTGTGGCCAGTTGAAGAACTTTATTAATATTTTCTGCGGTGAGTGAAACTGGTTCCCCACATTCACTGCCACTTTCAGCAGATGGACGACCTGGTGCATTATCCAATAATAAACGTATTTTAAAAGGAAAGCCTTTTTTCTTCATATAATTTTCAGTTTCTTGAATAAAATAGTTGTAAAACCAATCCCGAAAAACATTAGTAGTCACCCATGCCTTTTTATTTGTCATCCAATGAATGGGAGGATCATTAATGTCTATTTCTTTTAATGCTTGTGGCCGAAGGGCTCCATTTATAACCAAAGGTTTCATCAATTGCTCTCCTGATGCGTTACTACAAAGCAACAATGTCACACGATCTTCATTTACCTTAAATTCACTAACACTTTTTATACTTTTTGTCACAAAAGTTTTGCCAGGGTTCTTCTTCCAAAATAGAGCAGCCTCATCAACATTGAATATCTGATGTGGGAGAAAACCATTTTCCTCATTTATTTCAGCAATTCATGGTAGAAATTGTTTAGCTGCAACTTTATCAGCAGATACAGCCTTGCCTTTGAATTTAAGGTTGTGCAATGAATATCTTTTTTTAAATTTCTCAAACCAGCCTTTACTGCCAGAAAAATCTGTTTCCTTTTTATCAGATGCTAAAGCTAAACCTTGCTTTTTTAAACTGTTAAAAATACTCACACCTTTTTGTCTTATCATATAACTGCTCATGGGTATTTTCTTTTGAATATTGTCCTGAATCCAGATCACCAATGCCTTCTCCATATTTTCTATTATAGGGTTTTTTGAATAAGAGCACTTTGAGCTTGCTAAAGATCAAGATGACATACTGCTTTCAATACTTTTCCTCATATTTTTTATTGTCCTGACAGTGGATTCGTTTATTCCATATGACTTAGCAATTGATGAAGGTTTTTCTCCTTTTTCAAACTGATTTAAAATTTCCATTTTCATATCCAAAGACATAGATTTCCTCTTCCTCCGTATCACTGAACTTTTGTTAAACATTTCTAGGTTTGAAATTTGATTATTTACTGTGTGTTGGGTTATTATCTCTTAAAAAAAAAAGGCTACCATTGTCAAAAATCGGCTGTTTAAGACAGATTCTAGACTTTGTGCTTCCGAATTAAGTATGTACTTTATTACAGATAATTTTAAGCAAGTAAATTATTGAAAAGGCAATATAATGTCTCTTTGAACATGTTTTGCACTGCACTGCACTGGTGTGCTTTTATATTTGCAAGACTTAGTAATGATGTTAGGGCAGGGCGATCGCTCTGGACGCCAGCGTCCTCTAGTGTATTTATATCAACTTCATCTATTATGACTAGAATCTCGAGAATTGTTAGATGGGCAAAATTTGAAAGAATATAAAAGAAAAGCAAAAATTGTTATCAAAACATTCTCATTTAACCCTTCGCCTGCAATATCGTGTGAGACTCTTGGTAAGGAAATCGGGCCGAACATGAACATCACGGGGGACAGCCGCGGTACGTCGATCAGGCCAAACGTAAACAACACGGGTCAGGCTCGTGGTTAATTTTCGTGTGACCGACTTTGCTGTTGATTATGGCACGCGCCATCGAAATTTAAATCGTAGGACAAGAGGTTAAAAAGAAACCAAAAAAGGTCAGTGTTAAGGTGTATCCTGTAGCCGGATTTATGGCAGCGAGTCAAGTGATCGCCGTCGCAGGCAAATATCGTTTTCTCAAAACATCACAAGTGTTTATTGCGTTGCCTGCGACACTTAGTCCCTAGGACC
>NW_017100498.1:170024-174686 GCF_001263275.1 Habropoda laboriosa | reverse complement strand
ACCGGAGTAAACTGATTGGTGATTTAGAAAAGGAAAAATCACCAATCAGGGTGTTTTTAGGAAAATAGGAGTCTTCGTCGAGGGAAACCGCAGAGACTCCAGCAGAAACATTTAGCAACTCGCGGGAGAAACACTTTGCAACTCGCGGGAGAATCACTTGGCCACTCGCAAGTGAAACATCTCTCACTTCGCAATAGAATTTATATCTTGAATTAGTTGTAGAAAATAGAACATAAAATAAAAACTTAGTGTTTCAATCAAGAAACTGGTCCTTCGAAGCCTTAGACCATTAGTCGGCACACACGTGCAAAAACCGGCAAAGCTTGAACGATCGAAAGATCAACCGCAAGCTTCAACAGTCAGAGTTATGTAATTAGTACGTTCAAGTAAGAATTTGCGTCTCTCTGATATGTAATAAATTCAGTGAAAATTTATAGAAAACGCGTATAGAGATCGCGTTTAAAAAGTACCACGTAAATAGAAGTATAATTTACCACGTAAATGGAGGGATGGGTGTATACATATAGTGAACATAATAACTTAATTATGTTTGAAATGTCTTTTCAACAAGATTTACACACAAGTTTTTAACTGAAAAAGTTGCACTTTATTTTCGGATAAATATTAAATAGATTTACAGTACTACTTTTCTCAGTATTATTTTTGTAATGCTTCTTGCTAGTTTATAATTGCTAGCAACAGAGTTGTAAGAGAGATATCAAAATAACACGTAGAATACATAATTTGTAAAACTAAAATCCTTTACGTTGAAATATACTCTATATAGTGAACTATAATAAATCATTTGCTATGCGTGGTAAGTAGTTCTTTTAATATTTAATAATAACAAAAAAAGGGTTTTTTACTTTCATTGGTAATTTGTATTAATTGTATAAGTAAGTACTTACTCTTGATTTATTTTTAAATATATTGTATGGTTTGAAACCTTGACCTTTTGTTTATTTTAATTCCAATCAAGTTAGTTGAAGTTTTTATACATTTTTTCTATAATACTTTTCAATTTATTTCACGATCTAATATTTTTGCATGTTTTTAACTTTTTCTGTTACTAATTTTTTAACAGATATTGGAACGAATTTAATACTTACCATAATGTATTTTCTTTGCCATTTTTAAATTTTAGTATCGAATAAAACATTTCACGAAATAAATATTCTTTAATACGCATTAAAAAGTAGGAGACCAGAATCACAGGACAATTTTTAAGATCGTAAATATTGGATAAGTTGGGTAATATTGGGTAAGTTTAGAAAGTAATTCGCAAAATACAGGCATAAACAAAATATTATTTGCTTCTGAATGAAATTATTTACAAGAAAAAGAAATCTTGCATACTTTATCTGATCTGAATAGTTAGGAAGTTCAGGCATTATAGATACTATGTGAAGTTACTACACATCTGAAATCAGTCGAATGATTAATAATAAATACGAATATGAAAAAGTAATTTGTTAACTGTCATTAAGTTTCTGAATAGGATTTCGATAAATTTTCCAATTATGACAGAACGACAAATGAATTTTCTTCTTGTATTAATAACAATTGATCAATGTATGAAACGGCGAGGATTATGAATAACATGAAATAAAATTCTTACATTCTGATGACATTATTAAAGAAATCATCCCAGTTCTATGCAAGGAAAAGTTAATATCACTTAATTACCATATCTGTCGTTCCTCTTAATTTGTGTTAAATAACAACGTATGAATGTATAAAAATATCTCGTAAGAATAGAACATAATGAAACAAGATGGCGGTACAATTTCTTTTCTTATTAAATTTAGAAACATTCCTTCCTGAAGTTGAAACCAAATTGATCACATTTGTAACGCAAAATTTTTGCTAGTTGCGGTGGACCACAGTAAAAGACCGTCACTTTGCCTTTTTTTTGGTCCTGAAGCTGTTTGAACACTTTATCCCAGTTCGGTCGGCCGGCGTTTGTTCTTGTTTTTAAACCCGTTATAAGATCCCGTTTTTCCTGAAATATTAAATAATTTTATTTGCACGGATTCATTTCATTCTTCGTTGTAAAATCATTAGTTTGTTTGTTTTAATTTTTTTGCTGAATAGTTCCGTATACATACAGCTATGTAAAGTGAAGAGTAATTGTAAAAAATTGTATACACGTTAACATGACATTGTAAATTATACAAATACTTAACACTTCATTATTCGAATGCATTTTAAGAATACAATGTAAATTTTATAAATTATAATGTAAGGGCTTTATACGCATTTTATCACGATCACGATGCTAACGGAACATTTTTTGATTAATCAATACTTTCGGTCGTTAAAGAGTAGTTACACGTTAATTATTTGTATAAAATATCTAAATACACTTGTAACAATTAATTTTCTATAAATTATTGTCTTGAAGAGATTAAAAGTGAGAAATAAAAATTTTCTTGATAGAGAAAAATGAAATTTCATAATATATTCGATGGTTTATGTCAGTTAACAGAAATAAACTATTATTAGGTAAAGAAAGTTATTTTTTGATCGACAAATTTTATGTGTTTTCTATAAAGTTATTTGATTAATCTTTTTACACATTAATATTTTTTATATAAATTTGGCATTTTCTTCATTTAGATTTGTAATGAGTAAATTTGTTCAACTTTAAGTAACATGCAATTACTAAAATGTTGTTTTAAAGCAACTTTTATAACTTGCATTGCTTTTTGAACGGTAAAGATACAGCATCTAACTACAGATTGCCGACTAGAACTGCTGGCTGTGAATATGTTGAATGTAAAAGAAGTTCAAAGTATCAAGTATTCAAGGCAGAATTGCTATGTTTTTAGAATTAAACTTTCTCAGTGAAAAGAATAACACTAAATATGTGAGTGAAAAAAAAAATTGCTAAAAGGTTCTTGGTATTATTTTATTATTTTGATTAGTTAACTTTCCTTTTTTATATATCTAGATTTTTTATAACTATCTTTTTTTTTTGTTTAATATGGATTGAAAGTTCGACGAAATTTGAATGCTTTCAGTAACATTATTTGTCGAGAGAATTCTTTGTAGGAAAAGATAGAAATTTGTTGAATGCGAACCATTTGATGAACCAAGTCCATAGCTAGCTGCAAACTAACAGCTTTCATATCATTTTTTTGCAAAGCACTGGTGATATACATGTGCATCTCAAGGAAACGTTCCATGGCAACGCCAAGTTCTGCTTGCTCCATTTCCAATTGAGACAGTAAGTTCACAAACCATTCGAAAGATCGTTGATCTCTATTGATCCAGAAGAAATCTACCTATAAGTAGTACGATTTTTAATACACAATCACGGTTACATATACATATAATGCAGATACTGTATAATCTTTTGCCTTTGTTCTTATAAACGTTATTTAATGTTAATCTTTCAATAATTTCAAAATATTATATATTGAATTCAATGATAATTGTCATAACGATAACAAAGAATTGTGTATTTTATTCAGTTTTATTAGAAATATTTGAGTGAGAGTTTAAATTGATCTTATAAAATTTATACACATATGTAGATATAAGATTAAAAACAAGTTTTATGAATATCTTCCTTTCACCTTTAGTCTTTTTTTTTTATGCCAGTTTAAAAGCTATGTGTATATATTTATAATGTATATTAACTTATGTTTGGTCATTGTTTCGTTTTAAATCAATTGTAACTACTGTATAGACTTGTTTATTAAAATTCTTAAAATGAAGCGTATTTAAGTCACCTTTACGGATAGGCGTATTTAAGACACCTTTACGGATAGTTTATCAAAAATGTGAGATATCTCACGAAATATTGATTTTTTAAACATTGTACCCTAATACTTTTTCACGCAGAATGTTCCGAGGAGTTGGTACGAGTAAAAAAAAAAATGCAATTCCATTGAAGAAATAAATGCATTTGTATTTTTAGAGTGCATCGTTACACTTATGAAGAAAGTGAAGTCGTAGAAAACTAGACATTACTATACCATTCAACTTTTCCCTCAACAGTTTTTTTCTGTCTCCTACCAAATTCAAAATATGTATAACCCGTCCCAATTGCGCAACGCACCGTGCATCAATTTTAGAAATAAGAAATGTGTGTATACAGTATAAGGCACCTAAACAGACCACTAACCCGTCCCAATTGCGCAACGCACCGTGCATCAATTTTAGAAATAAGAAATGTGTGTATACAATATAAGGCACCTAAACAGACCACCTGAATACAGTAAATTCTCCACAAGTGTCAGTCCACAAGGAAGTTAAACCTGACACTTGTAGAGTCAGGGACTACGTTTTCGAGCCTCGCGCCCGCCTTTGTAGTTTGCCGAACGTAGACAAGGACAGCGAATAAAAGATAAGGATGAAACGTGAGTCGAGGCAACCAAGCGATTTAAATACCAACTTTTTTAATTTTACGTTTTTTTATCCCGAAATTTTTCTTAACATATGATGAGATTTTTCTGATGAAAATGACATCAAACACGACATAATTTGAACAACATTTACTTATAATACTTATTGAGTGATTAATTTAATTTCATAATACAGTAATGTCTCTACAAGTGTCAGCCAGTTTGGATTCTACAAGTGTCAGTATAGATGGTCCTACGCCTAGGTCTGCGTCATTGCTGCGCCTATGTTATCTCGCTCGCTGTCAGTCAA
>NW_017100498.1:161879-169982 GCF_001263275.1 Habropoda laboriosa | reverse complement strand
TCATTAGAAAAATCTCACCAACACGTTAAAAAAAATTCCAGATGAAAAAAAAAAAAATTAAAGAAATTATATTTTTCTATTATGAATTGTCGAGCCGTGAAATCTCGTAAAAGAAACCGAGTGGTGTAGGCGCTTGACTGACAACGAACGAGATAACATAGGCGCAGCAATGACGCAGCCTAGACGTAGGACCATCTATACTGACACTTGTAGAATCCAAACTGACTGACACTTGTGGAGAATTTACTGTATATCGGCTGTTATTAGAGATGGAAAAAAATTTGTTAGGCCAAACTTGCTTGGTGTCGAGGGGTACATAATTTGATATAAATTATTTGATATAAAACTTCGTTTTTTTAAATGGAATGATATATTGTTTTACGTACCATCTAGTAGAGCATTTTAAGACGCATACAATGACCTATGGTTCAAGATCATGTAAGATCACTGAAAGGGAAAATAATTTACTTTATATGAGCGATATATAAATGTAAATTATATTATATAATACTATATAAATTATATGTACCTCGACATCAAGTATGTTTGGTCTGACACATTTTTTTGTATCACCAATAACAGCCGAGATATTCAGACGGCCTCTTTTAGGTGCCTCACTTTGTATAGTTTTGCGACAACGCGCGATTCAAAGCCCTTCGCACTTGATGTCCGTCCTTGCAGATTGGACGGACCTAGCTTCCTAACTCTGTATAAATAGGGGCTTTGTTTACCCAAAAAGGCAGTCACGATTCTCTTGTGGGTGTTGCAAATTTCCCGCACTATAAACTGTGTCGTCCAAGGACAATCAACCAGTTGGTAACACCAAGGAAAAAACACCGTTCGGTAAATGGGCCACGGTTCATAGGAACGGACTACTGAATTCCATTCACCCTCCCCCCTAACTCACAGCACTTTGAAAGTAAACAGAAACCTCAAAAAGGCAATCATGATTTAGCAAGTCAAGCAGCGGCAACACGAGCAGTCGTTACTGTCACAGTTTATAGCATTCTATCGCTAACGACGAATATCCAAATCCCGCTTACACCTTTTGCCGCCTTGAGGAAACCGAGACACCACCTGACGATCGGTACTTGAGCGTTCCTTAACCCTTTGAACTCGAAATTTAAAAAAAAATTTTTTTTCAATAACTCCCTATTATTTTAAGAATTTTATTTGAAATGCACTTCAAAGGACATTTGATTGATAGGAATCAATTTAAACAATTTTTTTTTACTAATTATATTGAAAATAGCATTAAGGGTCATATATGTACATATACAAGTAAGTGTATGTGTACCTATTGCTCATCCAGGTAAAAAAAATATTGCAAAATATAATACATATTTAAACTGGCAATTTAAAAATTACTTCATTCATACCTTTGAATAAAACTGATGTCGAGTTATACTCGACAAAGGAGTCCAAAGGGTTAAACAACTTTTGTAAGATCCAATTTTTGATACTTTTCTGTGACAAGCACGCTGTATCAACGTATATCTATTTTCTTTGAAATCTACACAAGCTGTGTAAAGTATTGATTCCGTTACGCTTCGGACAAAATGTACCATACTTTTTATCCCTAATTTCCAGATTAAATCCGCGTCGAAAGAACGATTATTTTGCCGAGATTCCATTGAAAGTTGGCAAAGTTGCGAATGGAAATTATAATGAGATACGCATAGAAACTTGGTCTCGGTAAACGCATAGTTGCCCGGGAAGTTTTAGGTAATTTCGCATGAAATTAATCATAAATTCAGATCGTAATGAGAAAAAGCGGTAATTTCGTTCCGAAACAATTCCAGGATCGGTGGACGAGATCCGGAGAATTAAAATTCCATCGATGAAGGCAATCATTTCGCTCGAACGATATCGTACGGTCATTCGAGTGATCCTCCATGTTGAATTAATCATAAGACGGGGGCACGTGGTACGAAACATCGTGAGCGGAAAAGGCAATGATTAAACGACGGCAATCCTCCGCGTACAATGTGTTTCTCGAATGTCCGTTGCAGCTAGAGCTCTCATCTTCTCAATCATGCATATACAAATACACGAATATATGAAAAAAAAACAAAAAAAACACCGAACTCTACTCTGCAAAGCTACCAAACGAATGAAAAAAAAATCTGAATATCTGTAAACACCTGTCGCAACCAGGAACCAATTTTCAAATTTCATTCTCAAAAAAATTTACCTTCGACTTTCCGTAATCATTTTAACCCTTTCATTGCTGTTTAGAATCTATAGGCACTTTGAAAGTTTAACGAAGTAACACGCCTGTGTTCACACGTCGAGTTTACTTCGCTTCGATTAATTGAAAAAGAGGAAATTTCATTTTGTCACGAATAATTTCGAGAGATGTGAATTTCACAAGGATTCTTCAGAATTTTGTAGAACTCGTTCGAGTTTAGAGTTATTTTCGTTTGCTTGGAAAAAATGGTTTCATCGATCTGTTGTACTATCATCCTCCTTGGTGAGACTTCTAAGAGGATACACTCCTGAGGAGGAGAACCACAGGGTGAACTCACTTGTCGCTTGAGCCTGCTCTTGTCTCAATGCCATAAATTAAGACAAGTGCCTAGTTGACGATCCACACAGATAGGCTCTAGGCTTTGTTAGCCAGATATTGTGTCCAGTAAACTTGCCCTACTTTTACTAATTATATTGAAAATAGCATTAAGGGTCATATATGTACATATACAAGTAAGTGTATGTGTACCTATTGCTCATCCAGGTAAAAAAAATATTGCAAAATATAATACATATTTAAACTGGCAATTTAAAAATTACTTCATTCATACCTTTGAATAAAACTGATGTCGAGTTATACTCGACAAAGGAGTCCAAAGGGTTATCCCTCGCAATACCAAAGTAAGTATGTTTTAAAACGCAAACTACCAGCGGTGGGGCATTTTGTGACCACCTCAGGAAATAATTTTACCTACCATTTTAATGTTCAGTGAATAATAAACGAATGATAAATAAGCATTTTTGATGTCAAGAAAACATTTCTATATTAATTCTAAGTGAAATACATACAATATTTTTGCTATATTGTTCACAAACAATTTGTGCTTTGATGTTAAATTTATTAGGCATCATTGTCTTCCAATGATGTAATTGTTTCACATTGCGTGCAAGTTATTGTCTTTTTACTGTGTTTTCCACATGTATATCTTTTACAAGGGCTGCAGATGATTGTAGTTTTGCTTAGTTTGTTATAGTTTTCTTTTTTTGATGCTGCTTCACGGGCACACAAGTAACACCTTCCATTGCCACCGCACAGAGCTGTGCTAATTGAATCAAACCGTAATTTAATTACGTAATTAATTACATCCTAGTTAAATTGCATAGTATTTCAATTACGTCGTAATTGAATTTATGCAATTCAAACCTTTCAATTATTTCAATTGCTAATTACTTTGTCATCGTTGTAATTAAAAGTATAATGTAATTGAAATACAAATTAATTGTGATTCGATGTAATGAAATTACAGTTCCGGGACTCTGAAGAAGTGAGATAAATGTTAATTTTTATCTTCCCTGTCTATACGGCGTACTTGCCGGTAATGAGTCGGCAACATGAAATCTTAATGAGTTGCATTATGTGATTGCCGCTATTTTTTCCTTTCCGTCATCGTTCAAGTGACACCACCCTAACCACAATCGGCCCCTTACGGGGCCCAAATTTTTTAAACGTAATAGATTGTTCTTGAATATCCCCACCTTTGCCAGTGGCAAATGAAAGGGACAGTGAAAAAAAAATACAGTGAAGTGAGTTCATCTACCGTAACATCAGCTGTTTCGGATTGCCTGGAAAGGTCGGGATTGACACACTGACCCAGTGCCAACGACCCACTTCCGTCAAAGCAGGTTCATTCGTGGACGAATGAGTAAGTTTTTCATAAGTAATAAAACACTTTATTCCTTTCGATTAACGAATAAAAGTATCGAACACAGTTATTAAATGACTTACTTGTTATTCATGAAAAAGAAAAAAAATACGTTTTGTAAATCTATGTCAATTATAAAATTTCATCGAAATCGGTGGATGGAGAAACAAGCAACAGGCATCGAAAGACGTAAGAATCTGCAGATTTATTACAGTTTTACGCCGAAAGTCGTGATATTGCGATTTTCACTATCTTTAACCGTTTGTAGCTCATAGAAACATTAACCAATTTCGATGAAATTTTCAGCGTGTGTATAATTGACATAGTTCTACAAAACGTATTTTTTAGATTTTTATTACGAGCTCAGATATAAAAGTTGTAAAAACGACCTTCGCTATTTTCTTCGCGATTCCGACTAATTGCAGTTTTTTCGAAAATTTATACAAACGTCGGAATGACGGCAAAAAACCATTTCTCTAAGCCTTATAAAAATAGCGGTGCAGAGTCAAATTTTTTTGACAGCGATCGAGAACCGAGAAGTCAAGCGTACGCGTCGTTCACGATAGCGCGGGGGTGAATCTCTGTTCGCCCGTCCCCCGAAAACTAAGATTTTTGGTGGTGGGGAACGTCAGATTTCCGCGGGAACTGAATGTAAGCTCATCCCTTTGCTTGGCGACTATCGGGGGGGTGCGTGTTAGACTAAACATTCGGCGCCGCACGCTTCGGGTAGAACGCGTACGTAACAACACCCTGTATTTACGATATATCGACGTCTCCCGGAATCATACCGAATACGCTCTGATGTTCTCCGGGAAAAATTGGATTAATTAAAATTTAAAGTTAACATCAAAATCTGGCAGTTTTACCTGACTTTCTCTTTGTTTTACTAAATTAAAATAATCCCTGTCACAAATACATTTTCTTCGAACTGTATGTCTATAAACAATAGTGACCATGATGTTTTGAGAGTAAATTTTTTAATTGCCTCTAAATGTTGTATAATTGTTTAACAAACATGTAGTTTTCGTTGGGCCTAGTTTCAGGTAAATATTTATGTAAGAGGTGAAAAACGTTCGAAGAGTTAGAAGAAATAAGATTTGTAAAATTAATAATATTTGCCTTCCGAAGTTTCATCACAGTCGGCGGAATCTCGCTGGCCCAGGCGAAGTTGCATTGTGGACAGGTGTGTCTGGCTTTCCAATAACGATGCATGATAGATTGTAATATCGAAGCGAATGGTGTCACTCCAATTCCTGTTGCTATTAGGACCGCGTGTTGTGCCTGGAATATATGACTCGAAGGAGCTCCATATGGTCCATCCAGGAAAATCTAAATGATAATTAATTTCTCACTGAAGTTTCAATTTTTCGTAAATTTGTCCTTTGTAAATAGTGGACAATTTAAATGCAAAAATTATCGTTTTCCGTTGGAAATACTTACTTTCAGAAGCATCTGGATAATAATATCAGTCATTTGAAGAAATGAAAGATATTTTTCAGTTTTCAAATAGTTAAGTTTATTTCTAATAATAAATTAAAATTGTTTCAAGTGATTTCAGTGGTAATATTATATTCAGTGACTTTAAACGGTACAACACAACAATGGAAAAAGTAATGAAGCGAAATATGGAAATGAAAATATTGATATTTACCTCCAGTGGCTTTTCTACAATATAATTTTGGGTTATTTGCAAAGAAGTATGAGACTTGGTATCGTCGATGTTTCTTGTTGACACTTCTCCAAATTTTGTTTGTAATTCACCTTCTTCCGCTGCTGTTTGCGTTCTGAATAAATTACTCGACGAACTTTCGTGTTCGTTTATACGTGTCTGCGACATAGCTGTTTAATCAGTTTATTTATTTGAATATTTGAAGTTTTACACTATTATACTTATACACATACAGGGTGTCCAGTAAATAACCGTACAACCGGAAAGAAGTCGTGAGAGCCGGTATTGAAAATTCGTTGTGTAGCCGCGCAATTTCTATTGTATTACTTTTATTCTTGACTAATTTCATCGTTTCTAATACCTATAGGCAACTTAAACAGTAAGTTCTGCGTACTTCTTGTACAAAATTAAAGAAACAAATTGATTTTTATTTTACAAGTTAGATGGAAATAGTTTTTAATATCGTTATTAAATGCTATAAACAATACTATGAACAAAAAGTTAATAACAATATGACGTAATAGTAGTTGTATGCGTAAATTGATATTTTCAAAAGCAAAGTTTCGTGTATGAAAAACTTATCGTGCAATATCAATTCATTTTTTCATTAGGAATCGTTCTTTACCTGGTTGTATTATGATTAACTGGACCCCTGTCATGGTATTTAATACATTAATAATGGATATAAGGAGTAACTTTCAAGATATGGGAAGAATTTCCTTCTATGACAGAAGCTTCATTTTATAAAAAATATTAAGAAATATATCAACGTACTATCTTCGCTCGTAGGCGTTTCTGTTTTGAATTTGCACTTTTCCAAATTTGGCGTCTTGAAAGCAATTATGGTGGGTTTAGTCCGCATGTATCGGAAGCTTTGTGCCAATCCTCTATTCTGTGGGCTAGAATAAGCCTCATCTAGAGATTTCAGACGTGCACAACGCATTTGACGTTCGTTGAAATTTCTTTCCGATTCTGACCTCATATAATCGCGAAGTCTGTCAAATAAAGTGAACAATATCATCATCGCGAAATAATTAATATAGTAATTGTTACGTATTATGATTTCATGCAACATATTACATCATTTAAAAATTTCTTATTAATCTATTAGAAATGTTGATGTTTGAAATAATTATTATTATTTGATTTATTGCAGGTAAATCTGCAGGAAATATATAGGGTAAACCGTGTATCGTGACCACTTTAACTAATTCTGTTATTAGTAGATCCAATGATTCTTTTTTATGTCGTATAATATGGTTCAAAGAGGCCCCTAAATGATATGATTACGGTATACTATGTAAAGCTGAACGTTACGTTAAAAACTTTGAAAAAAAAAACTGATAAAAAGTGTATTGCGTATAAGCATCTTAAGGATCTCATTGAACCATATTCATCGGTCCACTAACAACACGTTCAGGATGCTCATTATTGCCAGCGTTTCTTATGACCGAAGTAGTATGTATTGTCATTGTAGCGACCAGCTACAGCGAAGAACATTTGGCGAGCAGACTACAAGCACGGTTTGTGACGTGCGCGCTTGAAAAGCTATTTTTGAGGAAACCGTTTTTAGCTTATTTAATTTCTAGAAATTCGACAATGCATGTCCGCGTAGAAACTTTCTCCGACGGCCTCAATAGCAAATTGCCGCATCATAAACCAAGGGTTTCCGAAAGGTCCGCCGTACGAGGCCCAGAGGCCCGGACTGGCAGGGCACGAGTACTTGACCTGGAGGAAACTCAGCTGCGTCGCCAAATGACGTCACGGGAAAAACCTCCCCCGCCAAGTCGCACTGCGGTCCCCGAAAAAGCGCGCCAAGGGCGCAAGGGACACGCAGCGACTCAGAAAGAAATTACCTGGGAAATTAATCAGGGATGATTAACACGTAGCCGAAAGGCAGTAGGAAAAAAGCGAGGCGACAGGAGAGCAGTCTTGCACGGACCTCCAAAGCCGTCAGCCAACGTTTAATAAAGGATCTCACTACTACCGTGTGGGTACATAGCGTAACCCTAGTCACGCCTTATTATTCGTAACTACATTACTTCAGTCATTAATACTTAATTTTTCAGTATATAATCTGAAAATGTGGTGATCCACCGTTGGATCACATCATCTGCTCAATCTTTTTTACCATCATTTTGAACGATCGATGATGGGTCATGTTAGGAAACAAGATCAACGATGATCCACCGGTGGGTCAACCGTCTTGAACGTGTTAAGGCAGAGTCGCTTAGGTAGAGGTTTTACGAGCAAGAGCTAACGACGTCGACGCCAACGTTCTTGCACTCTCAAGGGGATATTCTAGTGTGACGGTTTCAAAAAATCGATTTGTTTTCATATATCGAAAGTACAACTCTTTAAAAATGTGCTCCTAAAATTTTATAGTTGTATTCGATAAAATAACAAAGTTATAGCTATCTTAGTGTGAAGTATCAAAAGCCGGCGATAGGGAGAATGGAGTTTCGCAACAGTAAACCGCGTGGTAATCTGCACATAAATGTGGAATTTACTTGGACTTGTGATTGAAATTCGAAAAAGTGT
>NW_017100498.1:139554-161202 GCF_001263275.1 Habropoda laboriosa | reverse complement strand
AGTAAAATTAATTTTTAATACAATTCATTTTTTGCATATTATTGATAATTGTAACAAAACTCGTATCAATCGCTCGGCACAACGCATAAGTGACTTCACTAAAAAAGCCAGAACCTATCGGAAAGAAGAAAAAACAGCTCAACAACATTTGTTTCAAGAAGAGGAAAGTCCCCTCTATGGTCCTGGATTAGCAGATTAATGATACATAAAATTATCCTTATGGAAATTGCACTCAAAACTTTAAATGCGTTTTTCTTGAAACCATGTTTTTTGAAATGGTAGCCGCGATATCTCAAAAACTACTGTACCAATCGAACTCAAATTTTGCACATGTACATATGTCTATCGTCAGTATCACAATTATGCCAAAATATATTTCTTTCTAATTTTTACAGCCTCTGAAAGTCGAAAAAATCGAAACTTCATATTTAAAGTGCCGCCATTTTTTTAATTTTCAATATTTTTCTTTTACTAAATTTTTACTAAATAAGAATCAATTGGATTTTTTTAATTCAGATAAGCAGAACGGCTCAAATCATGGCAACCATCAATGTACTTTTTTTGTTCATGCCCGTGTTTGACATAATTCAGATAAGCAGAACGGCTCAAATCATGGCAACCATCAACGTACTTTTTTTGTTCATGCCCGTGTTTGACGTGTTCCACAGCAGTCATATTTCATTATTTTTCAACAAAAAAATTTGTAATCATTCTTCAAGGACAAGTAAATACGTAGGAATGAAGCTCATGTTAATAACTTATACTGAACTTCTGTAATAAATAAGCAAATACGGCCTAAAACACCGGCCGTCACATCAGAAGACCCCCTTAAGTCGGGCAATTGCTATACTAAAGGTTTGCGAGAAACCGAAAATATCGGGTCGGGTCGAGACGAAAATTTTTTCCGGGATCCAGACGAGTTCCCGAAAATTTTGGGATTCCCAATAGTGTCGGGATTAAACAAGTAAAAATAAGTAAGTAAATAAATTTTATAATGCAATTTTCGAAAACGCCTAAAAAGTCGAAAAATTGAAACCGCGTTCGTATTCGTTGAAGCGAGTCTCGAAACGGCAAACGGGTTCTCGGAATTTTCGGGAAACTCGACATTATCGAAAATCTCGACACTTTCGAGATCCCCGAAATTATCGAGAATCCGACTCGACTCAACCTTCCCGACGCGTCCTGACATTTCGGGTTCTCGCACACCTCTAATCATTGCACATTCAGACAGTGCCCCCTTCACTACAGGATCGTTGGCCAAGTAAGGCGGTGGTATAGTGAATGTGTTGTATACCGACATTATCTACTATTCTAAATCACGCTGTAGATTTAAGTATTAGTTTTCTAATCTCATTTTCTAAATACCCCAAATTTCGATAACCAATGACTTCATCCTTTCCTTACTATTCATCCTCGAACCTCGACCTCATGACCTCATTCTTTCCTGACTAACTCCGTCTCACCCTCGGACTCTGCTCTTGGTATACCAAACCCTTACAAATCCTAATCCCCACTCCTCAAAATACAAACACGTATATTACACGTTCTTCCTCAAAAATCCAAGAATACAGTAAATTCTCCACAAGTGTCAGTCCGCAAGGAACCTAAACCTGACACTTGTAGAGTCAGGGACTACGTTTTCGAGCCTCGCGCCCGCCTTTGTAGTTTGCCGAACGTAGACAAGGACAGCGAATAAAAGATAAGGATGAAACGTGAGTCGAAGCAACCAAGAGATTTAAATACCAACTTTTTTAATTTTACGTCTTTTTATCCCGAAATTTTTCTTAACATACTGATGAGATTTTTCTGATGAAAATGACATCAAACACGACATAATTTGAACAACATTTACTTATTAACAAGTTCACTGTCACGCCAGAGCGAGGATAACATAGGCGTAGGACCATCTATACTGACATTTGTAGAATCCAAACTGACTGACACTTGTAGAGAATTAACTGTAGTTCCTTGAGCGTTACGCACGCCGCTTCGTTAAACTATAGAATAGTCCGCGTGGTGTAGCGTTACACGCTTGACTGACTGCGAGCGAGATAACATAGGCGCAGTAATGACGCAGCCTAGGCGTAGGACCATCTATACTGACATTTGTAGAATCCAAACTGACTGAAACTTGTAGAGAATTTACTGTAGTTCCTTGAGCGTTACGCACGCCGCTTCGTTAAACTATAGAATAGTCCGTTAGTAAGATTATTGTATTTTGTCAACGTGTCTCCGTTCCGTGGCACTTGTACTTCGTTACTTAATAAACAATCAGTATACGGAATACAACAGATGCGTATTCGGACGAATTGACGTTATGACGAACGAAACTTCTGAAGACTGCAATGCATACTACATTCATAATAATCTGTATACATATTTGACTGTTTTGACGCATTGAGTTCGTCAGAATGCCAATTCGTCCTGTTACACCCTCAAATATTTTCATTCTAAGCCTTAGTTTTATCTGCATTCACAACTAGTCACCCACTTTCACCATTACTCATACTGGACTCTTCACCTTCCAACTCTCCTGCATAGTCACAACCCATAGTTCATCTTCCCAGAACCCTTAAATAGCCCTATTTTCTCCATTTCCGCATTCATTCTCCACTCTACCACGCGCACGTCACGTAACGTCAAAATCTCTGTCAAATAAAGTTCTGTTTCTACGCAACGACGATCCTGAAGTGTTTTAATTCAGTGATACTGTTCGCTCTTCACAGGCACGGTTTATGGCACGATCGACCGGGAACGGTTATTTTTGAGTTCAGGATTTTCGTTTATTGCTTGCACGGATCTCATTACCTCCTCCGAGGGTCACTAGAATTGCTTTGCTAGATTTTTAGTAATTTGTGTCCCACGCGCTCAATAGTCTACGAACATACCATAAACCACGAATTTCCGAACGGCATATCTGTATGTAACGGTCCGCTTGCCGATTAGTCACCCGGAGGAAATTCCAGATTTTTGGGACCTTCCGTCCACCCCTCGCGACCGTCTCCCGCCCTTCCAAGGTAATAGCGCGCTAAGGGCGCACTGGAAGGGCGGTAAAGACGATATTAGACGCGCTGATTGGCAAATGCAATCGTTAACCATTAACCAATCAGGGTGCCCCAACAAAAATCCCTCTCACGGAAGTCCGAAACGCGATGTCGGAGAGTGAGTCGTCGAGTAGTCGTTCAACCACCACGAACAAGGAGAACCAAGGAGCAACCAGCTCACATCACGCGATACCATAGATCAGTTTTTACAAGTCTCAATCATTTGGGTGGTCCTTCGAACCAGTATCTAGACGGCACAACATTGTGCAAATATCTACATACAAGACTCGAAAGTTCATCGCCACAACCACGGGCATTAACAATAGTATTATATAAGATACCAAATAGTAAATACTATCTGCTTTAATCGTGACTAGTGTAAATATATGATAGCAATAATTCATTTATAGAACTGTTTATTTTTATGTTTATGCATTTTGAATTAATAAAAGTAATGATATTGTTAAAAGTGAAATAACCACGAAGATGAAACGTTTTTTGAATATCAGTAGCTATAATACAGTCAACCCTCCTACAACGCGGTACTCTTATAACGCGGTTTCCGTTCAACAACATTCCATCAACTTAATTGGTTTAAGAAGATTCTCTATAGCATGAATTTATCTATGTGTTAAATTTTTACAGTTGAAATTAGCGGGGAATTCCCTTCTTTTTGGTGAAGGTACGTCACCATTTTCCAATTTCAGTTATCAGGGAATTCCCCTATAAGCCGAAGAAACGATGCGAGATCGTTCACAGTGTTCTGTTTTAATGGGTGCCAAATCTCAATTTATATGATGTGAAAAAAGGGCTAAATTTGGCTAAAGAATTAGAACTTCATTTCGCTCAAACTGATCATTCAATGGTGCGCAGCGCAAAGTTTAAAAGAGAGTTAAGAAACTGCTTAGCTCCGTATAGAGAGGTTTTAGTACAGTTAGAAAAAAAAGCTAAGATTGAAAATCAACATGAAGATTTGTCAGATGAGGAAGACATTTGGCCCATTAAAAAACGAAGAGTTAGGCCACTCATATTTGAAAGCGAGGATGAGTGTTAAGAGCGTTCAATACACATGAAATTATGTTACACAATTTTACATAATTTTCTTGGTTTTGTTGAAAAACAGTTTTTTAGTTTAGTTTTAGTTTGATTTTTTTTATCATTTCTTTGTATGAACTCTTCGATTAAATAAAAATAATTTTATTGTACTTAACATATTATCTTGCCTTTTGTGTTTGTAAAATTTTTTCCACAACCGTATGCACCCATTGACGCTCTGAGAATGCAATTTTCATTCAACGCAGAACGAATCAAACTGATTAACAAGTGATTTTACTTACTTCCGAGTTTCACTCAACGCGGTTTCTATATAACGCGGTACGAATCAATCTGATTCAGTCTCTTATAGCGCGGTTTCCATATAACGCGGCACGAATTAATCTAGTTTGCACGTTAAATCTGAGTTTCTTATAGCGCGGTTTCCATATAACGCGGTACGAATTAATCGCGTTATAGGAGGGTTGACTGTATTATTAGCTAGCTAGGTATTGTGCCAAAGTATGAAAAGTAGATGTGTGTGTTATTTTAAAACATTTTAGTTTAGTCGATAAAATACTTAAAAGAACATATTTTCGTTATAAGTGTTTTTAAGTATTTTAACATTTAGACAGGATAAATATAATACTTGCAATTTTAGGATGTCGATCACTTACGCTGTCATTCTTTCTTTCTTTTGCCTTCTTGTTTGCATATCCGGTACTGAGACAGATTTTTCTAATGGCATCTTGCCAAGTAGTAAACGGCGAAACCTCTGTTCGTTCGATATTCTATTTATGTTTGCTGTATCCACATGTGCGTAATAAATAAATAATATTGTAAATTAGAGAATTTTTAACATTATTGTCTAATTATATAATAGCATATATACGTAGTGAGTCTTTTGGAGACTGCAGTTTCACTTTTCAATAAAAAATATTTTAAGATAAATATTGTTTTGTAATATCATAGTAAAGAAGCATATACAACTCATTATTGAAAAAGTTTAATGTTGAATTGTGAAAAATGGGAATAACATCTTCTCCTACTATTTTGTGAAATCACTGATGAAGACATAGTTTTAAATAATGTATATGTAGTCATATTTTTCACGATATTTGATAAAAATTTTAATCGCGTACGAAAATTATTAATTACTGCAATAAACCGAAGCATGGATTTTTTTATTAATTTAAGAAATATATAATTTAACAAATTCGTATAATAATCTAAAGTATCGAGTAATTCGAATGAAATAATTACCAATTGCAGATTGTGGTGACTGAATCATTTCATTGCTATCAGCAGTGAACACAGGGTTGTCGAAACCACTATAATTTCTTTCTGTAGAAGTGGCTGGAAGTACTTTTTCACTCAGACTTAAATTATACTTTTTGTTAGGAAGTCTATGTGAAAAAGAAAAATGTGTCAATAATTAAAAAAATGCTATAGCTTCATCACCTTGTATGTGCCGATTAAAAGAAAACAATTATTACGTTGTACAAAACTTACATATTCGCAGAAATATTCGCGTTACTGGAACTCTCGATTGGAAACATATTATTTCTTTGAAGTTTCATTTGTTCCTTCTCAAAATACGAGTAAAGGCTATTTGTCCATTCACCTACTGCTCGTATGTGAAGCCAAATATAATCTATGAAAAACAAAAACGAGATATTTGAAACGTTTACTGGTATTGAAGTTTTTAACAGTTATTTCCTTAATACAGCAGCAGAGGGTATGTAAAGAGTGTTCTGCAGTGCTAACATCCTCATCATTTGTGTATCAGATGTACTGCATCATTCATTGCATATGATTGACTTGCTTGTACGAGTGACAAAATATGATATAAAAAATTGATAACAATTAAAATTTATTTGCTTTATTTGTAAGAAATGCGAGATTTCGGCGGCGAAGTGGTGGCCTGGACTTTGTCGCCCAGGAAGAGAAAGCGCGCGGGTACCTGAGGGTGCCATAAACTAAGCCCTTTCCCCGGAAAGTCGAACGAGGGGGCTCCAGCGGTTTTTCGGAGCAACGCGGGATACGACGCGGAGAGGACACTCTGGAAATAGCCGTCGAGCGAGACGGACACTAAAGCACTTAGCAGTCGCTTATCACTTTAATACATTTTTGGTTAATACCCTATCCTGTGTTAAATTTACTTAAGTTGTGTTTACATATTGTACTGTAAATGCTTAAGAATACTGCTGGCGCTGTAAATAAAACTATGTCTGTAGGATTACGGTTATATGTATGATCCTTTGTTAAAGTTGATAGGTATAAAAAAATAAGTATAATTGTAAATTTGGTTGGAAGAATGAAAGAAATATTAGTAGAAAACTTTTTTTATGTTATTGTTTAGTCGTCCTATTAGATTTACGGCGTTTTCCAGGCACGGGTCTGGAAATTATTCGGTCCGTCGCAGCAGTTGTAGATTTGGGAGGCCATCGAGCACTTTAACGTTTATTTAGAAGTTCGATGCTTTTCTTCTCGTGGCTCTCGCCCACATCTGTTTGTTATATTTTAACTTGTCGGGTTTTTGGTCTCCACTTTGGTATGTTTCTGTTAGCGACGAAGCGCTGCCCAGACTTATTACCTGCTGCGTTTATTGCTTCGAGGCACGCGAGTTTCCGCGCGCGTCACTCAAGGGTGCGGACGACACTTGAGAGTGACCGTTGACTTAGGGGCGTCCCTTTAGTTCGTTCTTTGTTTAATAGTTTGCCAATCGTGTATAGTCAATCACCTCCCTTGTCGAAGTCGAAATTGTAATAGCCAATCCGCGTGTCTCACCCCCGCCGAATGTATCCTGATCGAGGTATCTTCGAACTTTTCCTGAGACCTCGAAATCAGAATCCATTCGGCTAGCAACAAGCAACATTGAAATCTTCCGGAAACCAAACACGAGTAAATTAGTTAGTCTTCCGATACACTGTAGTGGTCCTTCGAATTTGTAATTAGTCGGCACAAACGTGCAAAATCAACGAAGATCGAAAGATCGCAAGATCACCGCGAGTAGATTAAACAGTTATATTAGATGAGTGCCAGCATTCTATCGGTTTCTGTATTACCTATCAATAGCTTTGACTTTGTAAATTATTTATAACGGTCATAAACTTGTAATATTTCTATACAATAATTACAGATGTCCTATCTTAATGTTTTGATGTAACGTTTTTTGCTGTATTTTTTAACTTTTGTGATCAAAGAACACACAGTATCCGAAAATGTTTTAGAGTTCGAAAATTCCATAGCTTGGTATTAATTTTAACCGTTTTGTGTATAATCAGGTACCCTTTTACATATTTTCTCACTTAAATTTTATCTTCCCGGTAAAAGATTTTAATATCCGGTCAGAATTGGACTAACAGTGGACGATAAAGTAGACGACAATTGTGGTTATCGACATAAGAGTTATATAAAATTATTCTCATATCATGAAGTACTTTCGCGATCCTAAGCGGGCCGAACCCATCCTGATCATTTCTTGAATCGACCAAATATAGAGTATCCGTGATTTCCTGTTTTCGCATATCTCTAGTTACCATTAATAAGTCAAACCTTCTTGTTCCGGGGCGCTGCTGATAGTGAAAGGATGCCATTCGTAACGAGCTATGATAGGAATGTTCACAAAGATGTAATCGCCAGGGTGATAGTTGAAATGAGGTGGCCTCTTAATGACCAAGTGCGTCACTTTTGATGGCAGCAAAAGACCCGAGCTTATGTACGTCTTCCCTAATTGTGAACGAGACCAGGCAATTCGATGAATTCTTTCCAGCAGATATATGCTGCCTGGGACTATGAACCATTTCCAGAAATTTGGTCCGTGTAGTATCATTAGTATCCAGAAGGGTATGTATAGTAAGTGTGACCAGTAAAATATCTGTGAAATATTAAAAGGATTTATTAATTTAACTTATTCTTATCGTCTATAAGATTAAACGTACATACGAAAATTGTTAAGAATGTAACATTTTAAGAATAATAAAATAGTAAAGCAAATATTATTATGAGAAACACTATTCGAATATTTTATATGTTAATTAGAGTTTTACGGAAACTGAGAAAGAATGAAAAATATATACATATAGCCTTATGGTATTGCATCTCTATTTATGGTATTTAAATAGTACAGAGCAAAGAACCGCTGTGAATAGTACAGCAGGGGGACGATTTTATGATACGTGATTTCTAGTTCAGCAAACCGTTATTCTCAATTAGCAGACCGGTCTGCAGCCAACATGCGGCACGTAGAATTTCTCAAATATTAAAGAATAGGCTATTGTTCAGTCGGTAAGGCAAGGTATCATAAAGTCACCCCCAAAGGGTCTTCGAAACCGATGCAATTACCGAGGCCTCTCGGTACCTGACCTTCCGAACGAGTCGGAGAGTCAGAGTTGACCTGGTCGGGTTTTGTTGGCCAAATTTCCATCCAGCAAGGACCAGCTTCGTCACCTCCGCTCCAAGGACGTGACGCGATCCGGGCGCAATGGAAGGGGGTGATACAGGGTTGGTCACTTAGTAATTTTAAGAACCTCCCTTCGCGTCCCTTCTTCAAATTTTAGCTTAAGACGCAGAGTGTTAGTACACAGACCATCAGTTACATTAGGAATCTTAAAGATTCAGTCAGACTCTAAACGCAATACATTCAGTCTTCAGACGGCACCTAGTGCAATATTCCAAGTACGCGGAAATTAGCACCCGAGTGCTTAACATGAAGAGTAGAATATGGTGTTCCAAACAATTATGCTGCCTTATACATTATATGGACATTTTTTTTTTACTAATGACATCCATGGCCTTTAATAATTTTTGGCTGGTTATGGCTGTATGATTTGATCAGGTAAAAGTGAACTTCTAGGAGGAGATAGGCTTAACTCAGATGGACAACTTTAGAACCACACCACAATTATAAAACAGTGGTTGTTTGTAGGCGGTCATGAGTTAACATGGAAACGAAGTCAGTTTCGACGGTCGCAATACGTGGGCAGTTATTGACAATAACTTGCGAGTGGTGCACTTATTGTTAGAGAGTTATCCTAGGGGTTTAACTCCACCACTTCGTGAAACCAGCTACCTACGTTCAACACTTACAATTAGTCGTCACAACAATCTATGAAAAATTAAATGTTTATAATTGTTATTTAATATCATTGAAAAGGTTATTAATGAATTGGTCAGGTTTTCTTGATGAAATTGAGTCCAAACACGGCCACAATCGAACTATTTTACGTTAGTGATACATACGCAGTATAAGGCGAGCATTCGTATTCGTTCGAAAGCTTTAACGACTTATTATGTAAAAACGATGCATTCGCAACATACGATTCCTTGTAAACGTTTTCTTCCCTCTTCGAAAAGAATATATAGAAATTGAAAAAAATTTAATATTAATTTTTATTGTTATAAGTAATTTTTCGACAACCTTTTCCAACAAATTGACGCCAAACAAAAAGTATACATTCACTTTTGAATGTCGTGCCTATCACTATATGTATAATTTTATAGCTCATCATTAACTTAAAGCAATCTGATCGAGGACTTATTTTCATCAAGAAGATCCTGACAGCTCATTAATGATCTTTTTATCAAAATTAAATAACAATTGTAAACGTTTAATTTTTTATAATTAATAACGATGACTTATTGTTTACCGGTTCCAAGCTTCGGCGGTCGAGATATTTGCTGTTTTGCTCACACTTATGTAGTTTCATTGTCAGTCTTTCAATGACGGTACCTGGGCTCACTGCTGCGCTCGTGCAATTTATAAAAGGAAACCCAGGTTACATCTAGCTGTATGTATAACATAGCAAATTTTACTCCGTGTCCCCAAAATTTTAGAATTAACGGAAATTTACTGTATTTATTGTTAGAGTCACATTATAGTAGAAGTAAAATTTAAATAATAGTATGTAAAAATATTCATGCAGGAATATTTTACGTATCTTACCTGTAATTAAGTACGTTTTCACGTATCAAGCGCACACATTATTACTACACATGATATGAACGTAAATTGTCCAAGGTTCGAGTTTTAGATATTTCACATTTATTTTTTGAGTATTGACATAGGTTAAAAAGTTGTCAGGTAGATTAAGCGCGTAACAAATAGTATACATGTGTAAGTTATGTCAAAAAGCTGTTCTTTTTTAATATGTAAAAAGTTCCAAAGTGTGTTGGTATGTTCCATGAGAAGAAGTAAGAAGAAATGCCATGAAAATTTTTAACAAAAATACGAAAACTAGAAGTGATTGTGATTTTTTGTAAAGGTATGTTGGGAGCTTTTATTATCATATTACATTAAAGAAGGAGAAAACAAATTCGTTCAATTTTCTATTTTAAAATGCCACCTTATGTGTTTCACGTTTATCTTGTTTCAATTGAATGATTTCACTATCGATTGTTTCCTTCTTTCTACTCTCCCATCAATACTACATCAATAGCAAACTCTGAATTGCTTTTATTTTTGATATTTTGGTTAAATCTTTTTCAATAAAGATCTATGTTTATTGTATATCTTTTTCTTATTTCTACGTATAGACCATACTGGTATAGTTTTACGTTTAAGTTTTGGACATCTTACATATACAACTTTTAAAATATTATACAGTAGAATCCCCGTATCCGCGGTTTCATTCAAGTGTGTAATCTATCTCTAATAAGTCTGTATAATCCTACGAATTTGACACGCTTCTGAAAGTCTCGCGAACTTTCGCGATGCGTCTAGAAGTGCATTGCTTTTATTTTAACACTACATATGTGTGTATAATAAACTGACACAATTATGTTATAATAAAACTAGTAATCAAATTAACTAAAACTTCACGTGCAATCTCATGTAATAAATAAATTATGATCATAGGTATGTACAGCGTGTAAGTGCATACATATGTACATGCATATAACATATGAGTATGTACAGTGTGTAAAAAAAGTCACGGTCGTGGCTTTGAATCTACCACCTCTGAATCGGTGAACATTTGTAAAAAGAACTTGCCACAAGATTATTTATAACAATGGAAATTAATGCTAAATGATTTCTTAACATCAACGTATTCTGCACGACAAGAAGAGAAAAAGTTTGAAAGGAGCCATCTGTCGCAAAGAAATAGTTTTCGAGATAAACGTTGATAAATTTTTGCCACGATTTGATTGTGTAGAGTTATACGTGTAGACTAGGGCAGAGATGGGGAACCTGCGGCCTTCTAATATTTTCTGTGCGGTCTTATTTATCTTTATACCAGGGTAAAAGATCCATTTACTGACACCTATCCAATTACTGTCATCCTAAATTATTTTACTTAAAATAACGAATAAACTTTATGAAGTTATACACAAAAATAATTTTGCTTGCAATTAAAACTGTAATTCATACGATAGAAAAAGCAGCACTTCGTTTCTTTTTTCCACTGATTTTTATAAGACCATCGAAAATTTGTAGTTGATTGGAAGAGTAAAAGCAACAACTTCCTTGCTAGTGAAAGCGAAAACAAGGTATTGAAGAAAAGGCTATGCAGGCCCTCGGACTCTGCTCTTGGTATACCAAACCCTTACAAATCCTAATCCCCACTCCTCAAAATACGAACACGTATATTACACGTTCTTCCTCAAAAATCCAACAATACCGTAAATTCTCCACAAGTGTCAGTCCGCAAGGAACCTAAACCTGACACTTGTAGAGTCAGGGACTACGTTTTCGAGCCTCGCGCCCGCCTTTGTAGTTTGCCGAACGTAGACAAGGACAGTGAATAAAAGATAAGGATGAAACGTGAGTCGAAGCAACCAAGCGATTTAAATACCAACTTTTTTAATTTTACGTTTTTTTATCCCGAAATTTTTCTTAACATATTGATGAGATTTTTCTGATGAAAATGACATCAAACACGACACAATTTGAACAACATTTCCTTATTGTCACGCCAGACAGTGAACGTGTTAATAAGTAAATGTTGTTCAAATTATATCGCGTTTGATATCATTTTCATCATAAAAATCTGACCAATATGTTAAAAAAAATTTCAGATGGAAAAGTGGAAAATTAAAGAAATTATATTTTTCTATTATGAATTATCGAGCCGTGAAATCTCGTAAAAGAAACCGAGTGGTTAGCGTTACACGCTTGACTGACAGCGAGCGAGATAACATAGGCGCAGCAATGACGCAGACCTAGGCGTAGGACCATCTATACTGACACTTGTAGAATCCAAACTGACTGACACTTGTAGAGAATTTACTGTAATTGCAATACTTAAGCTATATAATAAAATATAGGTAATTTTTTGGATAATATAAAGATCATAGAAAATAATATCGATCATAATTTAACGATTCGTTAAGTTTTTTAATTTAATATTTGGGTGATAGCGATTGGTACAAGCGTTTCGCTAGCCTTACGCTATTACTGTCACCCATACCGTCTGCAGTCACGTGCAACATAACCTATTTTACCTTACGACCTGTTTTACTAGTCTACTGGTTTGTTAGTAAATTAATTGTACATTTACAATTACAACGAAAGGAAGTTAAATGAAGAAAACAGAATATTTAATGAAGATTGGGAGTTGCGATATTTTCTTATTTCTGTTAACGACAAAAAGAGTTGTTTGTTATGTAATACAGTATTAACAACGTTAAAAAAATACAATGCAAATCAACATTATCTATCTCACAAGGACCATAAATATGTGAAATTAGTAGGAGAAGCCTGTAAATCTGCACTTCAAAAAATGAAGAAAAAAAAAACAGCACCAGGAAAAGGCTTTTGGTGCTTTTGTTAAGCACGGAACTGCTGCAACCGATGTTACATACAAAATAGCGCATGTACTTGGAAAAAGAGGCATAAAAGAACATATTGTTGAAGCAGTGGGATGTTTAGATCGGGAAAAAATAGACAAATACAAACAATTACCTCTTTCAAGTAGAACTATAACTGATAGATAACATGAATTATCTCAGAATCTAGGAGAATAACTTGACGCAATAATTCAAAATAAAGATGTATATTTGTCAATAGCTTTAGATGAAACCACTGATAAAACTGACTGCTCAAATATTATATTTTATTCGTGCTATAACTGAAGATTTTCGTTGTTACGAGGAACTACTGACATTGGGTATGCTCACTGGAAGGACTCGTGGAATTGATATTTTTAACAACTTTAAGGAAATGTGTCGTGAAAGGGAACTAAACCTTGGTAACCTGGTGAGTGTATGCACAGGCGGCGCACCTTCTACGAGAGGAAAGCGAGAAGGATTCGTTTCATTATTAAAAAAAGAAAGTCCTAATTTAGAAAAGTTAATTTCGTTCCACTGTATTTCACACCAACAAAATCTTTGTGCTAAATCCTCCACATTGAGCAATACTTTGAACAAAGTTATTGCAATTGTTAAGTTTCTTCGAGTAAATGCATTAAGACATCGCCAATATCGAAGCATGCTTATATTAGATGATGAGGCATATAATGTTGACTTACCATATTATTATAAAGTGCGCTGGTTATCAAAAGGACCAATTTTAGTAAAAGTTTAGACTTTGCGAGAACAAATTTTAAAATTTTACGAGGAACAACAACAAGAATGTGATTTATTCGATGACGAATTTTGTAGAAATGCTGCGTTTTTGTGTGATATTATGGCAAAGCAAAATGAACTAAATATTTCTTTGCAAGGTAAAACCAGACATATATGTACATATATGACATGTTGAAAAAACTTCAGGTATTTCGAAAAAAATTAATATTTTTCAAAACTCTTTTCTCTAAATCAGAAACATCTGGGGAACGTTTCCCTCATTTAAAAAGTATGTTAAATGAGCAGTGTTAGGTTTTCTGTAGAAACGGTTTATGGCACGATCGACCGGGAACGGTTATCTTTGAGTTCAGGATTTCGTTTATTGCTTGCACGGGTCTAATTACATCCTGCGAGGGCCACTAGAATTGCTTTGCTAGATTGTTAGTAATTTGTGTCCCTCGCGCTCAATAGCCTACGAACATACTATAAATCACGAATTTCCGAACGGCACATCTGTATGTAACGGTCCGCTTGCCGATTAGTCACCCGGAGGAAATTCCAGATTTTTGGGACCCACCCTTCGCGACCGTCTCCCACCCTTCCAAGGTGACAGCGCGCTAAGGGTGCACTGGAAGGGCGGTAAAGACGATATTAGACACGTTGATTGGCAAATGCAATCGTTAACCATTAACCAATCAGCGTGTCCCAACAAAAATCCCTCTCACGGACGTTCGAGACGCGACGTCGGAGAGTTGAGTCGTCGAGTAGTCGTTCAACCACCACGAACAAGGAGACCCAAGGAGCAACTAGCTCACATCACGCGATACCATAGATCAGTTTTTACAAGTCCCAATCATTTGGGTGGTCTTTCGAACCAGTATCTAGACGGCACAACATCGTGCAAATATCTACAAGGCTCGAAAGTTCATCGCCACAACCACGGGCATTAACAAGCAGAAATATGTTGTATGTGAAACTTTCAATGACTATATAGCTGTATTGGACATGCTAATTGAGAAATACCATGACAGATTTTCTGATTTCGAAGAACATACTTTAGCAATGAAATTGGCGTACGAGCTACATTTAATTAATATCTCTACGGCACCCATGGAACTGAAGATGGAATTAATTGAATTGGGAGAAGATAATATCATAAAGAATTTTTTTGGTACAAAAAAAAGATCCCATTGAAATATGGAAAAATGCAGTTGAATACCCACGTTTACGTCAACACGCTCGTCTCTGTTGTCTTGCTTTGTAACTACTTACTGTTGCGAATCAACTTTTTCATACCTTACACAAATTAAAACTCATTTAAGGACTCAGATATCTGATATTCATTTAGAAGACCAATTCAAGCTGCGTACAACTAAACTGGTGCCTAATACTCAGTTATTATCTAACAAAAAACAAACCCAAAAATCTCATTAGTTAACTCATATTAAATCATTTTCTTTAAATAATACAGTTCTTTTTCTATTTATTCATGAATAATACACAGAGTGAATGTAAAATAATTGCAATAAATTTTCATTTCAATAACAATTTGGAAAGCTATTTATTATCTTTATAATTATATTTTTTAAATTTTGTGTTGATATAAAATATATATGGATGCATTATTATGAAAATATTGTAAATTAGTGTAAGAAATGCGAGATTTCGGCGGCGAAGTGGTGGCCTGGACTTTGTCACCCAAGAAGAGAAAGCGCGCGGGTACCTGAGGGTGCCATAAACTAAGCCCTTTCCCCGGAAAGTCGTTTCTCCAACGAGGGCTCCAAGGACACTTTGGAAATAGCCGTCGAGCGAGACGGACACCGAAGCATTTACCAGTCGCTTATCACTATACTTTAATACATTCTTGGTTAGTACCCTATTCTGTGTTAAATTTACTTAAGTTGTGCTAACATTCGTATGTTTTACTTCGTAAGTAGTGGTTCGAAAGATCGATGCGGCCTTTCCACTATTTTAGAAAATGAATATGGCCTTTTATACACAAAAAAAGGTTCCCCATCCCTGGACCAGGACGTACGACTGCACAGGATCTAGCCGCGTAATAGACGCTCGATATAATGGTGTGCGTGCCTTTACAAAAACGACTTCACTTGGTTCGACCCTGCATTCGAATCGGTGCATTATTTGTGTCCTTTAATCGTCGTTTGTTAGGGGCACGCACGCCATTACACCGAGCGTCTATTACGCGGCTAGATCCTATGCGGTCGTAAGGCCTAGTCTATACGTACAACTCTACACAATCAAATCGAGGCAAAAGATTATCTCGAGAACTATTTGTTTGCGGCATATGGCTCCTTTCAAACTTTTTCTCTTCTTGTCGAGTAGAATACGTTAACGAAGAAAAAACATTTAACATTAATTTTCATTGTTACAAACCATCCATGTCCATCGATCTGGAGGTGTAGGTTTATCCCCTAAAGCCATGTGTAAGACGTTGTGCGACGCGCCTAGGCAACGACCGCGGGACCCGAGCCGCAGGGGGCCCTAGACAAGGAGCAGCGCAGGCTGCACCCCCACCCCACGGCTTGCTGGGCCCTAACGGCCGAAGAAGCGTATAAAAACGGGAAAAAGGGCAGCGGCCCACACATTATTGTCGCTATCTTGGAATAACGTTTGACTCCGGTTTAAGATGGGGTCCTGCGGTTCTGAACCGTAGGAATAAAGCTTTATCTGCCATTAGAGCAGCCACCATACTATTAAATTCAAAATCCAAACTTCCTACTGAACTGAAATTAATTATATACAATGTTTGCATTCGCCCAGTCATAACCTACGCTGCCCAGGTATGGCATGTCGCAGCCCATTCTCACATCACAAGCTTGCAGCGCATCCAGAACAAAGCTTTAAAGATCATCTTAAATTTACCACCCGATCATCCCACATTCGATATTCACATCAAAACCAAAATCCTTATGTTAAAGACTATCATAGACTCCTTAATTAAAAATTACTGCCTTTACTCCCACACTAATCCTCTTATGCTTTTCAGACAAGATCTTCTTCCATACACACCCAAAATCAAATTCCCACTACATCAATAGTTCATGTTATTAATAGCACATTCAGCTTTCAGATCGACCAACTATTCTCAGTTGCAAATCCAGTTTCACGTTCACGCATGCACTTATGGCTTGGCATACTCCTGCTGGTGCCTAAGCACCATTGTTCCTGCACAGGTGTTTTGCAAATTTTCCTGTCAACCTAATTATTACACTGCCCCAGCTATTTCTCATTATTCATGTTACTAAACCACTTTTATTTATTTTAGAGTGTAAGGAGCGACGAAACTCCAGGAAACTCTGCGATCCTTCCTGCCTCACCACAGACGTAATAGTCTGACAAAAAAAGATAAAGCGACCCACACATTATTGTACCCAACCATCGACCAGCGAACCAACGTCATCTTAATATCCGTTGTTTTAAGCCCTTGTAATTCTTTACTCTTACACATGACCATGACTTTTTTTACACACTGTACATACGTAATAGGGTTCGCTATTATCCGTGGAAGGTCTTGGAACCAATCTCCCGCGGATATGGGGGTCCTACTGTGGATTGTTTTAATAAAAGAAAGTTGAATAAAAAGTTGCTAATAACCTCGAAGCATCCACGACGACGAACAAATGGCATCGAGCATATCGTCATTATAACAAGAATGATGACAAGGATGACTCCAGTTGGATTTGCATAGCCCTCTACGAGACCAAATTGAGCTGGTCGATTTGTTAATAACCACTCAGATAGTGTGTAATTAGCATGATTAAGAATCTTGTCATTCACCACGATTGTACCTGAAAATATTTAAAAATATTTTAGAATATAATCTCTTCGTTAATTAAATTCGATAGTTTTTCAATGTACTTGTGTGTATGTATATGCGAAGTATTTTTTTAACAGGTTTATCTTACATCTCCTAGTGTTTATTATTTCTGTTTCATGTAATTTGGAGCAGTTTTTTCTCTAGAAGAAACTAGATGTTGTTACATTGGTATACTAATTAATTAGGAAACGTAGTGTCATTTATTTTTAAGTATTTCCTATATTACTAAAGATAGAAACATTTTTTCAGCTAGACAGAAAAAACGAGATTTGAAGTTTGTATTCTTTTTTATATCATTAAATTGGAAGAATCCAATACTTTTGATCGCATTATTTGAGTCTGAAAATTTCGAGTAGTATTAAAAATGAGACTTGTTGAAAATGAAATAATGGATGAATAAAGGATAGAAAGAATATGTTTAGTTCTATACGTGTTACTTAGGCAAATATGTTTGTTATTATATTTTTACTAAACGGAAGCAACGATTTAACTTCATTCCAAAAGTTAAAATATTCTCGTTTAGTTAACGAGAAGATCGTGTTAAAGATACAATTATTTATCGATGATGAAAAATGTATCAATTTTACATACATATAATTCTTTCGTATAGAATGAATAAAGTTGAAAATCATGAACATTTTATACAGGGTGATCAAAACTACTATGAAAAAAAGGCTAATACGAGTATAAATGATAATATATTGAGAAAGTAAAAGTAGGAAATGGCGAAAGAAACATTTTTTGTCTAATAAATATATATCCTATTTCGCTGTACTTGTAAGTAATAAGACTTCAAATATTCAGGTTTTAGGCACTTGTTAATGAACAATTCCGTATGTATCGAACACTCACAGAGTTGACAAAAATACGATATTTGATCTTCTGAAGAATTTCAGTGAGCTTTTGAATAATAAATTACATGTAATTTAAAAGAACGTATTTGTTATATGAAAATGTGAATAGTTTTTTATTTATATAAAAATAAGAAGCTATTTGTTAACTATGTATAAATGCAAATGTGGATTACTTTTTAACTTTGTTTAACCTTTACTCTATAACCTTAACCAGAGCAGAAGACTTTTACATTTAAATAATTAAAAGAAAAATTCAATCTGGACTCTTGAATACTTGCATTCATATTCCGAAACTAACAATGTTCCGTCGGGCAGGTACGGAACGCTGGGGTCTTCGTTGACCGGGTTTATGGCACGCTCGCACGAGAAGGTTATTTTTGAGAACAAAGACGCTTCGTAGCTCC
The DNA here is from genome assembly GCF_001263275.1 of Habropoda laboriosa. Classification (NCBI taxonomy): domain Eukaryota; kingdom Metazoa; phylum Arthropoda; class Insecta; order Hymenoptera; family Apidae; genus Habropoda; species Habropoda laboriosa. The sequence continues at coordinate 142,523 of NW_017100498.1, read as the reverse complement.
GCGAAAAAAATAAGTAATTTCTTACAGAACAATGCCTTTAGAATTTCTACTTTCCACGTCCTCAATAGCCGAAGATGTGTCATAAACCAGGGTTCCTGAAGGGTCAATCTACACGTGCGTATAACGGCACTCTCGGCCGAGGGTTGACCTGGTGGGAATTTCCGACGCGTCACCGAAGAACAGCGAAGATTCCACTCACCCGCAGGTAGGGCCCCACTCCTTCCAAGGAAAAGCGCGCTAAGGGCGCAATGGAAGGGTGGGTGACACTCAAGGGACACGTTGTTTGTTAATTTGTGCGTACGTGAAAAACCAATCAGCGTGCCTTCTTGCACTTGGCGGGGGAGTCACGGAGGACTCCAGAAAAATTCGGGGATCGGGAAACACATTCGCAAGGATTCTCTCGTGTGAACAACACATTCTCCAGCCATTCAACGAGATACAAGTAGGAGTCGCGATCGAATGCTCGAGTTTAAAACAAGTCGTCAATCGTTTTCGTGACGCAGGTTTGCTAACGTTCCGAGCAAGACAAATTTTCGAATTGGTTACCTAAGATTAATTTGGCGGGTAACAGTCGTGAGCGCGAACATTTTGAATAATCAAAGGAGAACGCGACGCGAGAAACAATAAGTTCGAATTATAATGAGTATACACCCACAAGTACATATCTAGAATACATGGACATATTTTAACACGTTGAATACCGACGATGCCAAAATTAGTAAAAGCATTTAATTTAAATAAACGGTAATATTTGTAAAATTTTCATTTAATGCATCATATAGCATGTTTAAATAGTTTTATTTCTAACTGTTGACATATTATTTACGCATATTGCGATGTGATGTATTAAAATAAAAAATTCATTTCGGCGCCGTAGACAAGTTGCACAGGGTAGATCAGATAAAGTGTTACAAACTGATTTCTCCGAAGTGATTGCAGATATCAACTTGAAATTTTCAGGTGTTAAATCGCATTGAGAGGCAAATATTTTAGAGTGTAGGATATTGTAGGGGTGAGTTTCTTAAGGGTAGAAAGCAGAGCCTACATCAGCTGGTCTCGGAAAAATTCAAAATATATACGCCTTTTTAATATATGACAATATATTGTCTTTTAATTTTTATTAAAAAAATAATAAAGGATGTGTTTACAAAATCACAGAAATAATTATATAATTAAAGGGTTTTAAAAACGACAAATAAGGCTCATAGAACAGAAAGTTTTAAATTAAAATAGGAAAATAAAAGGTAAAAATTAAATTAATATAACAACATAATTGGTAGTATATAAAAAATTAATCTTATTGGATAGATACCCTTTGAAGTTAGCCGACATTTTAAAAACTCTCAAATAAATGCTTTTGAAAAAAAAAAGAAGACAAAATATCTCAATCACATTTACAATGCGCCAAAATTATTTTAATGTTATATTTTGTATATTCAAAATTATTTATCATAGTGATATGTCTGACTTCATTTGAGTGATTTTTCTACGAGATGTTATTTTATCAATTTTTATATTTTTTTCTTTTTTTATTTGAGGCCCCGACAGATTGTGAGGCCCTAAGCTGTAGCTTTTTTAGCTTATACGTAAATCCGGCACCAGTAGAAAGGGTGCCACCCCCATTTTTTAAACATGGGATGTCATATTAATTTTTCTATATTCGGAAATATGTTATGAAACCTAATAACTTTTATCTAAGACTGTAACGTGTACTTTTATTCAACCAGGACGGTGAGTTCTCATGAGCAAAGGTTTTTAAGAACAGGGTAGAACGAGGAAGCTTGACTCGATGCACTTGGTTCGGGATAGCTGAGATCCTTCTGCCAAGTTTTGTCGAAATCGGGTGTAGGATGTTGTCGGTAAAGAGGAGACCTTAACGTTTGATGCGCTGGGTTCAGGATGACTAGAATCCTTCTGCCCAAATTTCTCGTAGTCAGAGGTAGTGTCTTAGGATTTGCTGGGTGTGCGTGGGTCAGGGTAGTTGTGATCTGTCTGTCAAAGTTAGTCGAGTAAAGACTGACTTTTTGCCAAAAAAAAGCCGCTCTTATATACCTATGTTCGCACACTCGTCCGTCCAATCGGTGACGAGGCAAGAGTGTCATGACTCTTCATACCTGCCTCGCCGCGCGTACATCGTCGAGTCGCATGAAAAGTACACGTATTGGTTACTTTTTAAAAATGAGTGCTCTACGAGACATTTTTTTTATTCTGCATAATTAAGGAGTTATAGCGGAAAATACCTTATGCAAGGGGAACTTCGTGCAGGTATCGAAAGATATAAAATTAAGATTAAATTGTATCGTTGGACTTCTTAACTTTTGATACGAATGAATAAACTTTGATTATTTTTTTATGGGTCTACATAGAGGAAAATATGGTGGCAACGGCACCTAGATACTACGAAAGGGGATATGAAAAGAAGAATTCACACCGCATATAAATCCATAAGTCTAACAATATTATCAAATGTTCGCAAAGATATTATCACAAGAATAAATGTACGTTTGGAAGCGAATGGACAACTCTTTCAACATCTAATAAAATAATTTTCAAAGCAGAATACATTTCTTTTGATATCTTTCGACACCTACCTATAACTCCTTAACTGTGCAGAATAAAAAACAAAAAAAGCCTTACATAAAAGTTGTTAGGTTTGATAACATATTTTCGAATATAAAAAAATGGGGGGAAACTCACCTCTACAATATCCTACACTCTAAAATATTACCCTCTCAGTACCGTTTAACACCTGCAAATTTCAAGTTGATATCTGCAATGCTGTTGCGTCTTGTACTTCGAACAAGCAATAAGATCGAGAGTGGTGGCGCTATGCTGTCGCTGGTTCGATGGATGGTGTGATGTTGGTGAAGATAAAATTTTGTCTCACGTATTTCAATATTGTATTTCAAAATAATCAAGGTCTCAGTGTGGTGTGCGTGTCGATCTTTATACAAAAAAGAATAATCTGT
>NW_017100498.1:135550-139388 GCF_001263275.1 Habropoda laboriosa | reverse complement strand
TCTGAACAACTTTTTCCTTTACCAAAATGTTGGTTGAAGCTTCGTTTTTGAATTATTAACGAAAAACACTGGCCAATCAGAGCGCGCGCTCAACCACGAGAGCGTTGGCTCTCGACCGCGCTCGATCGTGGTCGTGAACAAACGCATTGGCACAGCCTGGGTATCGAGGGATGCTTGCGGCAAATGTTACATCGTCGTAAATTAAGAATAATGTGGAATTATTCGTTATTCATAAATAACAAATAAACTATTAAGTCGTTTAATAACTGTGTTCGATACTTTTATTCGTTATCCGAAAGGAATAAACTGTTTTATTACTTATGAAAAACTTAGAGAGAGATACAGAGTGATACTATAGTCGCTCGTCGTATGTCTGTGGCATTTTATGAAGAGCGACTATAGTCGTCCATAGTAATGAAAGGGTTTTTAAAGAAAATCTGCAGTTTCGTTCAGGCGTTAATTTGACCCGTGTCCGTAGAGATAGATACATAAGAAATGTCCCTAAACCTAGTGTCAACGGCGATCTTTCATCGAGCGTGTCGCCACGGAATAATAAATTTTCATACAAAAGACAGAAAGAAAGAAGGAGGTTTATTTGAATATCCAACAGACACGCAGACGAGTTCGTTATTCATCGTAGGCGTTACATTCGCGAAATATAAATGTTTTCCGTATCCGAGGACCGACTCGACGCGCATTTCAATCGATCCCTCGGCCAAAGCTGTGGAATTTTTTTCGTGATGTAAAACGTGACTGGAGGAACCGTGGGTCAAACCAGACCACGGAAATCCAATGATTCACGGTGTGGTATCGTTGAAATCGTACAATTGTTATTCGGCTAACAACATGCTTTCCCTAAGCAGCAACATTATCTGTTTAAAGGATACAACATGACTCAGCCGCGTATCGGCTCACAATTAGCATGTAAATTTATTCGTAAAACAGTGCACGTTAAGCAAGTACAAACGTTATCTGGAGAAATTTCAGATCGTTTCAATGGTTGTTAACCCTTTCGCTGCTGACAGCTCGAATGTAACGCTCTGGCTGTTTACGACTGAGTTACAGCGTTGATAGTCGTGCTACGTATTTCGTTAACCAAACATTTTGTGTTTTATATTTGCGAAATAAGTAAGGTGTAGATACAGTAAACTCCCGTGTAACGCGGTTGTAGCTTCCCGTGGACCGCAATTCTTTCGGTAACGCTCAACTAAAGTAGATTTAATTTTGAAATGCGGGCAATTCTTGTATTTTCTTATTTAGCGCGTTGTACTGTTAGGATAAACACGAATTTCCACCACCCCTTACACTATGGGTGGAAGGCCATCTTCACGCCGCGCGTCAGTTTTTCTAAAAGTTGCCACTTCAGTTTATTGATTTTGGTTCAGAGTTGATCTTTGGAATAAAAGAGTTATTTTTGTGAATGGAATACTGAAATTTTTGAAGTCCCTGTTAAGCTGCGGCATAATAGTACGAGGAATCGCGTTACACGTGTATGAAAACAGTAGTTGCGATATCTTTGGCGCGTTATAGGAATTCGTGTTGCAGGAACTCGCGTTACACGGGAGTTTACTGTATCTTCAGTAGTTTCTCGGTGGATGGCAAAATAAGTAAGAACCATACACTCGAATGACATGCACGCTATACGCAGAAATTGAATAAAATGATTATACATATATCTTGATTTTCGGTCTTCAGTAGTTTCTCGGTGGATGGCAAAATAAGTAAGAACCATACACTCGAATGACATGCACGTTATACGCAGAAATTGAATAAAATGATTATACATATATCTTGATTTTCGGGGTGTTCCGTCCGATGCGGAACAATACGGTTAAAATCCTCGAAGGTTCGTTTACGACATGGACGTGCCTACAAATTTAATTTCGCGATTAGCTTTTTTCGAGTTTTAGTTTATTTTTTTTATAGTATGCAATTTCACCTTAAGAGTAATAAAATGTATTCAGTCGTTTCGAGTTTTTCAAACAATAGCTTAGACTTTCACTTTCGTTCGTTCAAACAATCGGCCATATCGTAAACCGGGAACTTCCGAAGGGTCGACCAAACTTCGCTCACAACGGTTTCTGCAGTCGAAGGTCAACCTGGAGGAAATACCCGCGGTCATCGTCGAACCTTCGAGGACCTCCCCCCGATCGAGGCCATAGTCCTCACTCCCGCACTAAGAGGGCTGGCCAAAGGGCGTTCTTTAACGTCTTCGCATTTTTAATCGTACGCTGATTGGAAATTCGGAAAAGGCCAATCAGCGTATTCGAAGCAACCTGAAGGTGCCGACGCGAACACCGACAGGGCGAGACTTCACTTCTAATTGTGACTTCGAGTCCACTTCTAGTACTACTTCTAATTTGACTTCTAACGAAGACGTCTAACAAGTACTTCGAGCTTCGAACATCGTCGAGGAAGCTACACTCACGAAATTACGCTGATTGGAAATTCGGAAAAGGCCAATCAGCGTATTCGAAGCAACCTGAAGGTGCCGACGCGAACACCGACAGGGCGAGACTTCACTTCTAATTGTGACTTCGAGTCCACTTCTAGTACTACTTCTAATTTGACTTCTAACGAAGACGTCTAACAAGTACTTCGAGCTTCGAACATCGTCGAAGAAGCTACACTCACTCGCGACCATCGACGAGACCAAAAGTTAAGCTGGGCCTTACAACCCTAGCCGAGGAATCTTAATCCGCGTTCGGTGATCGCGTACGGGCGAGCAATCTAGCGAGATTGCCAAGCTACGAAACACGGGGTAAAATTGCATTATTAGCTGAAAGTATAACTATATAGTGGCTTATATAGAAGGGACGTAACATTCTTTCAAATTATTGAATTCTGCAGAACTTTTACTTTATTCCTCATTATCCAGAATTCAACTTCTTTTACTTACACCACTTTCGCATTAAACGGCTCAATTGTATTGGGTTGTCCGGAAAGTTCGTGCCGATTTTCGGTAGGTGGCATAAAGACAGGTCTGAATATATTAGAATTACTGAAAACAAACGACATGCGTACATATTCTAACAGACGGTACTTCATACATATGTGGAAAAAATTTTAGTTACGGTACGTTAATTTTTGTCAGTTTTATACGCCTTTGAATATGGAAGCAAACAAAGTGCAGTATAGGCATTTAATGCTCTTCTTTTACCGGAAAGGCAAATATTGCTGTGCAAAAAATTGCAAAAGGTTCTGTAGCTGAAAGAACTGTGCGGAAGTGGTTTGCTAGGTTTAAAGCTGGTGATTTCAGTCTTGAAGATCAAGAACGCCTGGGTAGGCCTTCCACCACAGATGAAGATCAGATTAAAACAATGATCGAGAATAACCCACATCATACGAGGCGTGTAAATTAGGAGAAATGTTAAACGTATCAAAATCGACCATCCACGAGCATTTTGTAAAGCTTGGCTACGTAAACCGGTTTGACGTATGGGTTCCGCACGATGTAACGGAGAAAAACCTAATGGATCGCATTTCCATTTGCGACTCTCTCTATAAACGAAACGAGGAGACACCGTTTTTGAAGCAACTAGTGACGGGAGATGAAAAATGGATAATTTACAGCAATGTTCAGCGAAAACGGTCTTGGGGAAAGCGGAATGAACCACCATTAGCTACCCCAAAAGCCGGTCTTCATCCGAAGAAGGTCATGCTCTGCGTCTGGTGGGATTGGAAAGGGATCCTTTATTATGACCTTCTGGCAAACAACGAAACCATAAATTCTGAAAAATATTGCTCCCAATTAGAGGAATTAAGGGTAGCAATTGAGCAAAAACGTCCAGAAATGGCGAATCGGAAGGTCGTCATGTTTCACCAGGACAATGCGCGG